>NW_026575036.1:1617500-1707500 GCF_905146905.1 Nyctereutes procyonoides
AGAAAAAGTTAATATTTGTCTTTTTGAGGGTTTTGAAACTGAACACTTGGAACGTGGCAGCATCTGGTTCTCAATACTGTTTTAAATGGCTTTTTAACGCTTAGGAAAAATTCTCCAATGACTCCAAGAGATATTTCTAGATTTCTTCTTTCCCTCTCTTTGTAATTAGTGGCAAACATGTGTATTTCTATATGTCTGCATACATAACTGCCTAAAGGGTATATTCCTTTGTAGGGTAATTGACCTAAAATTTGTTAATCTCTTACCTAATTTTCAAATTTTCCCCAAATAAATCCAAAATGCTCAATGGCTGTCTCAGATCTGTATACCAGTGTGTTGCCTAAAAATTGCTATTGCAGTTACACAGGCAAACCAAAGAGATGTGGATTTTTAAAAAGTTGCAGTGATTGATTTAATAACTTTATCTTATGTGGAACTAGTGCCTGACTTATAAATATCACTAGGTAAAATAAAATTCTTAAGAAGAACATAGCTTATTCATTCATCCATTCTTCTTCTTCTTCTTTTTTTTTTTTTTGGTCATAGTATCAGTGTCTTTTTAAGGGAAATGTAATCTCTGTTTTCTAAATATTAGTAAATTTAGAACCTAAATAGACCCTGATACGAACAGAGGAGCTTTACAATAGGTTTTATTTTATTTTAATGTTTTGTAAACAAATTGGAGGGAAGAATAATCCTTAAATAGATTAATGGTGTTAGCAGTTCTCATATAGATTTGAAATGGCTAAACAGCCTCCTAATTCAAAGGAAGTAGAAAGTGAAACCAAATAGCCCAATTTTCAATATCGCAATATGATGAAAAGATTAAACCAGGAGAAGCCTCCAAGATTATTTTTATAATTTATCAGAAGTCATTTTCAGTAGAATTTAAAACAATATAAATATCATGTTGTTAGTAATCATTTGAAAGAAAATTTTTATCATTTTTAAAGCAAATTACTTCTCAAAGTAGTACACTCCATTTTAATGTTCCTCCAACATTTCGCCCCAGCTGGGGCGAAACTGTAATATTTTAAATGTCCTCTCCCAATTTATTTAACTATTAAACAGCCACACCAAGCTTTAATCCATTGATGATTTTTTCCATGGAAAACATTTTTTTTTTAAAAAAGGACAAGAGGTACCTTTAGAAGAAAATGGAAATGAGCTTTCACTCAGAGTGACCTGAAGTGGGTAATAAACCTGAGAAATGTTATTGTATAGGCAATACTTCACTTCAGTTTATAAAGAAAAAACAAACAAACCTGAACAGAAACACAGACTTGATGTGTTTCTTCTGAATCAGTCCATAAGAGCAATTTGGTCTCCTCTTAAATTACACTGCAGGACATTACTAAACTTTTGAATGTTGTCAATGTTCTAAGTGATCTTGCAAAATATTTGCTAATTCTTTACTTATGTAGATACCACAAAAGGCTTGTTCTTATGCAGTCACAAACTAAGGGATCAACCCTCTGTCCTACCTACAAGTTTTGTAAGTTTCTATCCTAGGTCAAATTTCTCCTCCCAATTGCACATTTCTGTTTCAGTTTTCCACAGATTGAACAGAATTATCATCCACTGCTAAGAGAAAATTTATCTGAGGCTTTAAAATGATAGTGTCCTTTAGGATTCTGAGCCAACTACAAATCTGGCCTTTGTTAGTACCTCTTCAATTTGATTGAGAGATTTTTGTTTGTTTTTAGTCTTTTTTTTAAGTTATATTTAATTCTTACATGGGAAACACTTGCCACCTCTATATTTCAGAGACAAATTTTTTTTTAATTTTTTTTTTCCTTTTCATTCATGATAGTCACACAGAATGAGAGAGAGAGAGGCAGAGACACAGGCAGAGGGAGAAGCAGGCTCCATGCACCGGGAGCCCGACATGGGATTCGATCCTGGGTCTCCAGGATCGCGCCCTGGGCCAAAGGCGGGCGCCAAACCGCTGCGCCACCCAGGGATCCCCAGAGACAAATTTAATATGTTTTTATCTTGGATAGATTCTTTCAGAGGTAAGATGTATACAATTCAGGAGAGGATGGCATTTAATTTATAATCCTCAAACTATTTTTTCATGAGTCTGCATACTGGTTGGAAAGTTTATGTCTACTTGTGGCTGTGAGCCAAGTAGATAGGCAGTACAATCCGCCAAAGGAGCTAAATTTAATACAGATTATGGTCCTTCTTGTCTTTCTCTTAGTACTGAATTATCTAATGTCTCCCACTATTCTTCCCTCTTCCCAAGAAATGGGCGTGAAGATTTTCAAGCAAAGTTTCAAAAAAATGTCATTCCATTTCTTATAGACCTTCTGAACTGATATAGATAATGGGAAGTTAAAAATATTTTCATTTTCTAAGATTAGAGATAATGTACAGGAATCATTATAAGCTATAATAACTAGCAATATAGAAATTTCTCAATAAATGGTACTGATTATTACCATATTCAATATGGCCCAACTGAATATTTTTACTCTTTAATGAAGGTTCATTCTTACTGTAATCTTCTCTGCTACTGTACTTCAATAGCACTTCGTGTGCTTTATTGAAAGTTAATTATAGTTAGTCTGCATTCCCCAGTTCCTATGTTCTAAATGTTAGTGTCCCATCAAAATGTTGAAATCCTAACATTTCATGAGGTCATGAGGATGGAGCCCTCATAAATCCTCATGAATGGAATTGGCATTCTTATAAGAGAGACTCTGCAGAGATCCCTTGCCCTATACGAACATACCAGCCATGTTTCGGGAAGAGGGTCCTCACCAAAATGTGACCATGCTGGTACCTTGATGTTGGACTGCCAGCCCCCAGAACTTCTGAACTCCTGTTGTTTATAAGCTACCTCTGTGATATTTTGCTATAGCAACTCAAAAAGACTAAGACATGGTTAGGCTAAAAACTTTGAGGATTCAAGCTTTAACCTAATTAGTTTTGCATTCTATATGATAGAGAGTGTAGAATCTTGCTCACAATAGACATTTGTTAAATGCTGATTAAGATGATTTGAATTAAACAAAAAAGCCACAGTTCTGAATACAATGTTTAGATTGAAATTTTGAATCTAAGTTGTTGATAAAAGTAACAACCTGTGCATCTTAAAATCAGATGTTACTTGGTACTACTATTTAGATATTGTCACACCATGATTACCTTCAGATTTATTACAGCATGGTGCAAAGATTTGTTTTGTCATTTGTCTTCATGATTACATCATAAGTTCTTGGAGGCGTTATCTGCAGGTTCTTTCACAGTGTCTAGCATATAATAACAACTTAATGAATGTTTATTGCATGAATAACTCAATGGAAGAATAATAAATAAATATACTCAAAGGATAGCTGACCTAAATGAAATTATCATGACTTAAAATTGCTAGCTTTGTGAGACAAGTAATGATGGATACAAAAACTGGAGGTCAGCAGAATATCAATGCAAACTAGAATCACAGCAGTATCTTGTGATGTATAAAAACACTAAGATTTTTGGAAGGTTTATGGTATCACTTATGTTCACCAGATGATGTTTATTAGCTATTACTATCAGGTAAAAGCCTTAAAAACCTTTAGGAGGCTATTAGTACTGAAAAAAACATCTCAAGTAACTTATTCAAAATAGTCCCAAAATATGTAATTTTGCTAATTTGTCTTTAGCTACTTAAGAAAACACTAAAAGGGCAAAACATGGAATCATATCTCAAAAAATGTAAGGATATAATCTGGGAAGAACTTCACTAACCAATGGTAGGTCAATTTTCTTGTGTTTTCAGGCTTCATCTCAAAGAGAACACCTGAACAAGGTAGGAAGACACTTTATAGTTTCATTGTGTTATTCCTATGGGTCTATATCCACTGTATATACCAAGCAATGAAAAACATGACTCATGTGTTGATATTTGAGGTATTTAAAGGTTATTCTCAGACCTTCCCCACCTTGCCAATTGCCATCTTTCCCATCATTCAGAAAAAAACGTGTTTCAGAAACAGCTGGGCAAGAGCTATGGAGTTGACCTCTGGTTGCTCATTACATATTGGCTGCTGTTTTCTTCAAAAGCAAAGCTCTGAAGACAGTGACAGAAATATTCTGGATACAGTGGGTGGAGGGACTCAGGTTGCTGTCTATTACATCTCAGAGTTTCAGAGGACTAGGCAGGAAATAAAAGAGAAATCACTACCTCAGTAGAGTAAATACTCGCTAAAAACTGAAAATTATATTGCAATCTGGACACACCAACTTTCTAAGTGTGATACTGAGAATAGATTCTGTTGTCATTGATTTATCAGAATGTGGCTTAGGGTAATTGAACCATCCTATATTCTGAGAATCAATGAATTCAAGAGGTGCCCCATTTAATAATTTGGAAGAGGAGAGAAAAAAAACCAAAACAGAACAATAAATAACTACAAAAACCTACTGTGGCATAACACTTTGAAGACTCAGGGGAAGAGTATATTTCTAAAATTAACAAAACTCCAGAGAAAACTCTGGAACTTGTTTACTATTCTCAATAAAATGCAAGAAGAATGAACCTCCATCAGGCAGGACTAGCAGGGAGTAAAGAATTCAATGAATTACAAAAGAGAGATAGAAAAGCTAAAGAAATATTTCAATAAAACTAAATGTATAACAGAAAAACTTAAGCCCATATTTATCTGAGGATACTGAACTCTAGTAATAGTAAAACAGAAGCCTGAATCAGTAATGTGGATGATGGACTTAAGAAGCTCTCTTAGAATGTACAAGAAGAAGGTAAAGAAATTAAAAGTATGAAAGAGAACATGATAGTAAGACCTTAAAGGGAGCTTTAATATGTGACTAATTTGTGTTCCTAAAGAAGGAACTAAAACATGACATAGCAGCAGTAAATACAAATATGATAGACAAAAATCTAACTGACTGACATGAATAAGCAGATGTGAGTGACATTACTAAATTCAAGACAAATAAAAAGTGAAACCTAAAAAACTCAGATTGAAAACATTTTGAATCCCAAGGTGAATAACCAATCATTTAAAAACTGTCAAATACCCATACTCTGAAAATTATACAACACCAGTGAAAGAAATTAAAGATGACATAAGCAAATGGGAAGATATTCCATGTTCATGGATTGGAAGAACAAATATTGTTAAAATGTCCATATGACCCAAAGCAATCTACACATTCAGTGCAATCTCTATCAAAATAACCAACAACATTTTTCACAGAATTAGAAAAAAATAATGATAACATTGTATGGAACCACAGAAGACACTGAATAGACAAAACAACCTTAAAAGAAAAACAAAGCTGGAAGTACCACAATTTCAGATTCAAGTTATACCTCAAAGCTATAATAATCAAAACAGTATGGTACTGGCACAAAAATAGACACCTAGGTCAATAGAATAAGATAGAAAATGCACAAACAAGCCCACGATTATATGGTCAATTAATCTTCAACAAAAGAGGCAAGAATATGCAATGGGGAAAAGGCTCTTCAACAAAAGGTATTGGAAAAACTGGATGGCTACATGCAAAAGAATGAAACTGGACCACTTTCTTAGGCCGCACACAAAAATAAGCTCAAAATAGATTAAAGACCTAAATGTGGCTCACTTCAGCAGCATATATACTAAAATCAGAATGGTAAGAGAAGATTATCATGCCCCAGAATAAGGATGACATCCAAATTTATGAAGTGCTCCATATTAAAAATGAAAACAAAAACAAAAACAAAATGTGAGACACCATAACAATCCTAGAAGAAAGCACAGACAGTAATTTCTTTGACATGGGCCATGGAGACATTTTTCTAGATATGTTTCCTGAGGCAAAGGAAACAAAAGCAAAAATAAACTATTAGGACTACATTAGAGCAAAAAGCTTCTTCTTTTTTTTTTTTAAAGGACTTTTTTTTAAATTTTTTACTTATTTATGATAGTCACACACACAGAGAGAGAGAGGTGCAGAGACATAGGCAGAGGGAGAAGCAGGCCCCATGCACCGGGAGCCCGACGTGGGATTCGATCCCGGGTCTCCAGGATCACGCCCTGGGCCAAAGGCAGGCGCTAAACCGCTGCGCCACCCAGGGATCCCGAGCAAAAAGCTTCTGCATAGCAAAGGAAACAACAAATATAAATGATAACCTACTGAATGGGAGAAGGTATCGGCAAATGACATAGCAGATAAAGGGTAGTATCCAAAATACATAAATAATTTATACAAATTCAACACCCCTAAAACAAATAATCCAATTAAAAATGGGCAGAAGACATGAACAGACATTTACATACAGGTGGTCAAAAGACACATGAGAAGATGTTCAACATCACTGATCAGGGAAAGGTAAGTCAAAACTACAGTGAGATATCACCGCACACCTGTCAGAATGGCTAAAAAACAAAACCACAAGAAACAAGAGTTGGCGAGGATGTGGAGAAAAAGGAATCCGTGTGCACTGTTAGGGAGAATACAAACTGGCGCAAGCACTGTGGGAAACAGTATGGAGTTTCCTTAAAAAGTTAAAAATAGAGCTACCCTCTGATCAGTAAATGCACTACTGGATATTTATCCTAAGAATACAAGAACACTAATTAATAAGAATACATGCACCCTTATGTTTATGACAGCATTATTTACAATTGCCAAATTATAGAAGCAGCCCAAGTGTCCAGTGATAGATGAATGGATAAGGAAGATATATATACATATGGATAGGTGAATGGATATATATATGTATATATACACACATACACATATACATGTAATGAAATATTATTCAACCATAAAAAAGAATGGAATCTTGGCATTTGCAATGACATAGATGGAGCTAGAGAGTATAATGCTAAGCAAAATAAGTCAGAGAAAGACAAGTATATGATTTCACTCATGTGGAATTTAAAAAACAAAATAAACAAACAAAGGAAAAAAAAGAGAGAGAGAGAGGCAAACCAAGAAACAGACTCTCAACTATAGAGAATAAACTGATGGTTACCAGAAAGAAGTTAAGTGGGAGGATAGGTAAAGTAGGTGATGGAGATTAAAGAGTATATTTATCATGATGAGCACTGAATAATGTATAAAACTGTTGAATCACTGTCTTGTACACCTGAAGGTAATATAACACTGTAGGTTAACTACACTGCAATTAAAATTAGAAAATAAAATGAAAACAAACTGTCAAGTATCCAAATAAGTGGAAAGGGAAAAGAAGGGATTATTCACAAAGGAAAAATGTATCTAGATAGCTTTAGATATTGTCCCTGCAAATATTGTAAAACAGTGAAAAATACCTAAGAACTTTGAAAGGATAACATGGTGATCTACGGTTTTCACATCTAAACAATTTGTATTTCTTGTGTAAAAGTCATTAATGGTTTCAGATGCATAAGTAGTCAGAAAAATAACATTTACATAATTTTACAAAATAAATACACGGTTTTCACATCTAAACAATTTGTATTTCTTGTGTAAAAGTCATTAATGGTTTCAGATGCATAAGTAGTCAGAAAAAATAACATTTACATAATTTTACAAAATAAATAATCTGAAATATGGCTCCAAATTAATCTCAAAGAATGAGATTAAAAAATCCAAAGAGGAGAGGGTCATGGCACAAAAAGATGATTAGGTTTTCCTTTCTTTATTTGGATCAGATATCTGGAGTCCACATCGATAATTCTTTGGTAGGATGATCCTATAAATCAGAGCTTCTTTCATCTGTGTCTATTCAACTCTCACACTTTCCCCGTCATCAGGAAACACTTCCCATACCTCATTTTTCACCTCACTGTTTAGAAGAAGTTCTTGTCAGGTCCAACAACTTACGAACTAACTAGTATGTGTGAGATGGTTAGAACATTATTTATACAAGGCTAAGATATTATGCTTGACAGAATTTCTGTTTGCTCCACATGAGGCAGTGTGTTGTCATTTTTTTTTTTTACTTTTTTTCCTCATTAATGAGGCCTATATTATAAGTAAATGTTTTGTACAGATTAGGAAACTGTTGCTCAGGAAGGTTAGTTGACTCTCCCAAAGCCCCATACTTGTAGGAAATAAGTTTGAATTTGCGTCTTCTGATTTCAAATCACATGCTTATTTCATTACATGTCTAACTTATGATCTCCTCATGGATTTTTGGAAAAGAGTATTTTATATGTTTTCTTGGTTTATTTTGTCAAAAAAGAAATAATCTTTATGTCACTGAATATTTCTAATTAGTTTAACCAATATTGTTCAATTCTCAAGCACATAATTACCCTCCATAAAGAGATTTATATCTAAAAACTCACTTTTTAATTTTTCAGTTGGCATAAGAGATTCCAAACCATTTTTTAAAACATCTATCATTTTGATTACCCTGAATCAGATTATAGGCCATCATTACATTTTTGGTGATAAATTTGAAACATTTAGTTTTACCTACAGTGAAACTGTAAAAAATCATTTTGATATAATTTCAAAATTATGAGAATTTGCTAGAATAGTATAAGAAACTCCTTTACAACATACCCTAAAATCACCAGTTATTTGTGTTGCCCAATTAACTTTATCATTCCCCTTTATTTCTCTCTATATTTATACATATATGCATATTTTCCTTCAAACATTTGAAAATACACTAGAAACATCACGCCCCTTCATCCTTAAATACTTCAGTGTGTGATCTGAGTCTCAAAATCAGAAAATTTAACAAAACAAAATAATATTATCTAATCCACAGTTCATATATTATATACTATTGTAAAAACCGTGCCTGGCTGGCTCTGTCATTAGAGCGTGTGACTCCAGATCTCAGGCTCATGAGTTCAAGTCCCATGTTAGGTATAGTTTACTTAAATAAATAAATAAACAATAAAATATTATTACATAATTCCCTGTTCAGAATTCATCAATTGGCCCATTAGGGTTCTTCATAGCCCACATCTCTCCTTTCTCTTTCAAGGATATAATCCTGGATCATTGCATTTAGTTGTTAATTCTTTTCTTTCCTTATGAAGAACTTTTCTTCTTTTTTTAGGGGGTGAGGAAGCTGAGGAAGAGGGAGAGACAGAATCTTTTTTTTTATATTTTTTAAATTTTTATTTATTTATGATAGTCACAGAGAGAGAGAGAGAGGCAGAGACATAGGCAGAGGGAGAAGCAGGCTCCACGCACCGGGAGCCTGACGTGGGATTCGATCCCGGGTCTCCAGGATCGCGCCCTGGGCCAAAGGCAGGCGCCAAGCCGCTGCACCACCCAGGGATCCCCGAGAGACAGAATCTTAAACAGGCTCCATGTCCAGCACAGAACCCAATGTGGGGCTCAAAGGCACAACCCTGAGATAAGGACCTGAGCCAAAATCAAGTCAGACGCTTAATGGAGTAAACCACCCAGGTGCCTGAGGAGCATTTCTTTTCAAATACATTTCTCTTTATGGCCAGTGAAATTTGGAGCCAGACTAGTTGTTCATCATCCTGGTTTACATTCAGACTTATTTTGGGAGCTTTGTAAAACAGTCTTTCACACTACTCTTACTGACTCAGAATCTGAGGGAGGGGGTGGCCCCAGACCTGTTTTTTGTTTGATTGTTTTGTTTTGTTTTTCAAAAGATCTAACAATTCTGATCATCAGCCACATTTGGAATCACTTATGTTGACCAATGATAAATTTGAGAGGGAGGGTGACCCTGCTAGAGCTAGTGCCAGAGAAATAACAGTGGAGGAGAGAACATAATGAATTAATCAAGAAGATAAAATAAGAGGTGCAAGACTCCATCAGTTACTGAGAAATATTTACCCCCAACTATAGCTGATAAAGACAATTTTGGGGAGAATAAAACAAAGAAGTCCAATTGACTTTTACTATTTTAAGATCCACGAAAGCACGTTGTTTCTTGAACAACCATGTGCAAAAAAACATTTTGTAGCCATGTAAATTTGAAGAACAAAATTAATATGATTTCTTCTTCAGAGCCTTTAATATATTAATCTTGAATCTATAGAATACAGAGCATTTCTCCAATTTGCTTGACCACATAAGCTTCTTTGGAGGATTGCCTATTAACATAGTTTCATTGCCTAACTGACTTTAGAAGTTGCATTAAATTCTGAAAACCAACATAATGTAACCCAGGTCAGATAGTTTTAAGGCTTTAAGAAGGGCAAAGTTATAGGGAAATATCATCTCTCATTTTCCTGTTCTTAGTTTGGGATTCCATGTAAATAAAGAATAACTAATGTAGCAAAGACATATGAAGGAAAAAATGATGAACAAAACTGTACATGAGCAATTCAAGTGACTAATGAAGAACCATACAAATTACTACTACTAATGATGATCATTAGCCAGATGGAATAAAGTGTATTCTGAGGTAAGAAGTACATGTATTGAGACTTTTGCTCCTCAAGATCATTCTACTTACTTCTCTTCACTAGAATATAGATGTTAATGTTAACTTTTAAAAATATTGTTTATTAAAAGCTCTACCTAAGTCTCTTTTGAGTTCCTATAATTTTTAATATTCCATAAAGGTAAAAAAAATCCAATAAACTTTGAAAGTACTAATTGGTTCAAAGAAGAAACATTCTATCTATATGTCTTCTCCAATAAGAAATGTCAGAGTTGTCTCTAGTGAACATAGCCATTAACAAAATATGGAGTTAGCATTCTATATTATCTTCAAAATTGTAGTTTAAGGAAAATAGATACGCTTTTATACTTTTTATCATGATAATACTTTATCATATTGTGAGTCAGGGTGAAAATTGGGAAGCAACTTTGACTTGACTGTGCTCAGCTGGGTGGTTTTCTTTTCTTCTTTTTTTTAATGTTATTGAGGAATAATGACAGCATAACTGTCTATTTTTAAAGTGTACAATGTGATTTGATCTACATATATATTGTAGAATGGTTATCAAGAGCAAGATAATTAACACACCCATTACTTCATATAATTAACATAGCTAACTCTTTTTTTTCTCTTTTTGTGGTAAAATACTTAAGATCTATGAGGTTACTCATGTGGCTGCATTCAATTAGGAGTTTGCTAGGGCTGGAACATCCAAGATGGCTCCTCACTCTCCAGGGTCTTTCCTCCATCAATCTCCCCTCTAGCTTGGGTTTCATCACACTTCTGCTTGTGTCACACTTGTCACTGGCCTATTTGCTAAACCAAATCACAAAGCTGAGCCTAAAGTGGGAAAGGATATAAAAGCATGTGCATGTTATAAGCTATGATGTTTTAAGGGCAACCAGTAAAATAGCCTGCCACAAGGAGAAAATTTTAGATCTCTTTTTGGCTATGTTGGCCAGTCATTTACATCTGATCATACATCTTTAAATACTGCTTCTCTAGGTAAAGACAAATAAAAAAAAAGAGTATGTATTATAAAATTGCTTGGAAATATTTTGGGGAACATATACATTTTGTGACTATAAAAATTAATGACTATAATTGGGATCACACCTTATTTGAATAGTCAAGGTTACAACTGAGAGTTGAACTGTTTATAATGTATTGGCTACCAAAATTAATATCATAGCTAATATCATAGTAGAGTAAAATAGGACTTTGGGGCTAGAGCTACCATCTAGTTGCTTTTTGGGAAGTCACTTAAATTTTCTAGGCCTCGGCTTTTTATGTATTACAATTAATATCTTGAACTAAATGGCCCCTTAGCACTCTTCCAAACTCTAAAATTTGTCATGTCCTTAAAAATTCTCTAAGTAGCATTAGAAACATGCAAAAAACAATATGTAATCCAAATTCCCTCATCAATCAGTCAGCTGGGCCAGGGATTGTGATGAATATATAAACATTGACTTGTGGTTATTAAGATTCTAATTCAACCAACTGGACGTGTAGTTGCCTATTAAAACCTCAGTCACTACAGAAAACACGGTCAGAAGGTATTTCCAAGATCTTTGTGCTCTTGCATATTCTAGGATGGCATCATGATTAGCACTCAATAATAAACAAGGCTCCTATATGAAAACTGGATGATACTTTGCATAAATCTGCAACTATTATGATTTTTTTTAAAAAAAGAGAGGTTACACTGTCTTAAAGTGTTAGAAGTTAAGAGGTGCTTGGTAATCCCTAGGCATCAGAGATACAGCATAAGAAGTTTCTTACTTTTCAAATTTTTCATCCCAGGCTATCTTTCCAACATTATGTGGCTGCATTAGTAACTTCATATGCAGAACCCCTCTAACATCCCCCGCCTGCTCCCATTAGTACTTCTTCCCTTCTAGTCTTTAGTTTAGATTTCTTTTTTACTCTTCTTGCAAATAAATCACCCTGAGCTTACAGCGATCTAAGACATTATCTTGTTGTTTGCAAGGTAGAATTTCTGTCAAACCCATAAGTTGCTTCCTTTCTCTCGTTCTTATTTTCTTGCCCTTGGGCATTACTAAAGTTTTATATCACTTCACATTGTATACGGCATCTCCAGATAAGTTAGTTCATAAGCTAGTTCACTTCACATTCCTACATTATTATATCCTTTGTCTCTCATACTAATTGTTTCATCCTTTTGATGAGGTAAAGTTCTGTATGATACATGAGCTTCAAGAAGAGCTGAAATGAGCTCTGGACCCATAATGGGATTTCTATGCAGGAATTATTTCTGCTTTGGGTTACTGACCCTTAATGTAAGTTTTCTGTGATTTGAGCTGAGCTCCCTTTTCACCCTGAATCCTTTACTTCTTTCAGGTTGATCTTGCTATGAACTGAATATGACACAGAACCGTCTTACAGAACTGTCTAGGATGATAGAAATGTCCCCTATTTGTGCCTGTAATGCATTATAATTTAGCTGCTTCACAAAACTGTGTTTTTCTCCACAATCAGACACGAAACTCTCTGAGGTCAGAAACTGTGTTTAACATTTCTTTTGCATTCCTCTTGGCAACATAGCATATGCCGGGCACCTGGTTGTTGCTCGATAACTGTTTATTGAATGGATAAATAAAGTTGGTTACATCAGAGAGCAGGGTAACTGGGCAGATGGTGCCCAAATCACAAAAGCCTCCCTTTTTTTCCTCCTAGAAGTGATGGCATATTTTGATAATTTTCCCATAAGGTTCCAGAAAAGTCTCTAAAAACTAGAATATACAGTTAGGGAGACTGGCAAGCACAGAACCAGTTTTTGGGACATTTCAGGATATAGTTCAGTGGTATTGTATGTAAGGTTTGCCTCTGATTTCCTGCCAGTATAAAATCCACCTAAGCAGAACCGAGTACAGGAGTGAAATTCTAAGCTTTCTCTCATGTGTGTAAAAAGCCACATGGTGGCTCCCACCACTAGTGATTTCAGATCTGTGTATTAGTTCTGTTTTGACTTTTTACAGCCTCTTGAAATTGTTGGCTATCTTATTTGTATATTTTGTCTATTTGAACTAATAGCATAAAGATGATTATTCCTGAACTTTCTCGACTGGAGTGGGACAGGAAAACAAAAAGATAAAGCAAATAACAAAAGAAATGCAACATACTGCTTATGATCTTAAACCATCCTGACAAAAAAAATTTGAATATTAGGTGAAATTATTGATAAGTTTGAAAAGATATACCATATAGAAGTAAAAATACATTGCCAGTAACATTTTTGAAAGTAGTCAACAATGTTTAGAATTTGTTTACACATATGGTATGTGTTTTAGATGAAACAGCCAGGAAAACCTCATTATTATAGACTTCACTAGAAGATCTCTGAGGTCCCTTCCAGCTTTAAAATGCTGAATAGAATTCAGAATTTATGATAATTTGAACTAGGCTAGGCTGAAATTTACTTTTGTATGATCTATGGAGCAAGGATTTGCTAATAGTGTAAACAAGATAGCTTGAGGCTTTTAACCAAGCTGTTCTTAAAGATTTTAACACATTGTGTGATACAAATGGGTCTACCTAATTTCCAACGATTCCCACCTATTTATTAAAGCATGCAATGAAAGTCTGTTACTTAGAAATGCATTTATTAGCAGCTAAATTTACAGTGTGAATTTAAAAATAATATATCTGCATTTCTTATTAGAGTCTGTAATTTGTTATTATTTGTTGTTGTTAATTCAGTTTGGTTTCTCCAAGGGTAGAATATATCAGAGAGTTTTTTTTTTTTTTTGTAATTAGAAATGACTTTCAAATACAATTGTCTATTTCAGTAGTTTATTTTTCCTTTTCTTTGTTGTATCTGTTCTTCATATCTTGATTTGTTTACAACATATATTTATTAAGTATTGATATTATTTCACTGCTAACCCAGGTGAGATTGAGCCTTTGTGTCAACCTAATTACTCTTCAAGGAATAATTAAACACTAAGAGCTTCTTATATTTAGCTCTAATTCTAATATTTGTTTGCAATTCTTCAAGAGTACAATAAATTATTATAGAAACTATAACATTAGGTTGATTCCTATAAAGTCATCATTATTTTTCTTCAACAGGCTGTCATCTTGTTTTTCTTAATATTAAACTAATTCTCTATTTATACAAAGGCTAATAAATATTCCATTTTATACAAAGGCTAAGAAATATTCCATACTATACTCTAAAACAGAAAATTAACTCTAGGCAACAGGGTTTGACAATTTATTTTACTTAAAAACAGCAAAAATTCTTCTAAATACTTGTACAATTAATACATGCTGTATTTCATAAAAATAATATCAAAATATATACTTTGTAAGATCTTATATAGAATTTAGAATAATTCAGAAATAATTTAATTTAAAACATAATATAGGAAATATTCAGTATCACCCTGTATAGCTAAGATATGAAATCAGTTCTACACGAATAGGTGTGCATAAATATCTCTATGGTCTCTCTCTGCTCTCTATACATTTATATTTATAATATATAATATAGGGCAATGGTATTCTATAGCAACATTGGAGAAATTTTATAGGCCATGTTTATACTAATAGAGAGCAGTGTCTCTGATAATATAAAACACATACAATTCATGCAAAACTGTTACCTCAGTAGTGCTTTAACCATTTAAAAAACTTGAAACTTATACTATTATAATTTTCATTTAAATAGCATTTGTTAAATATCTGTTGTACTGCTTGCAATGGCCTAAGTGCTCTGTACACATTATCTTACTTAATCCTCACAAGAACCTGTGAAGTAGAAGTGATGATTATCATTATTTAATAAATGGGGATATGGAGGACTTGAGAGAGTGACTAACTTGCACAAGAGATCCCACTAATATATGGTAGAGGAAGCACATGAACACCCATCTGTCTGATCCTAAAACATTTGCTCTCATCCTTCAAGCTACTGTCTTTCGGAGCAAAGATTTTTTAATTTATTTTTTTAGGGTGTCTCTCTTTTTTTAAAAAAAAAAGATTTTATTCATTTATTCAAGAGAGACACACAGAGAGAGAGAGAGGGAGAAGCAGGTTCCTCAGAGGGAGAAGCAGGCTCCTTGCAGGGAGCCCCATGCAGGACTCAATCCCAGGACCCCAGGATCACACCCAGAGCCTAAGGCAGACACTCAACCACTGACCCACCCAGGTGTCCCTCTCATGGTATCTCTGGCACTAATTACTTTAATTACCTTTTTCTCTCCATATATTAAATATCAATAAGCCATTCACATCACTAAATGATGACATGTTTTTTGAAAAGGTATGGGATTACTACATTGGAAGAGGTGAAACTAATCTAAGGCCTTAGGTGTTTTGAATAGTGTTCTAACAAAATTTGAATATAGTTATTGAGAGATTATTTTGTTCAGCAATCCAAGGGGTATCTTTTGAAATTCTATCTGGTTCCACCAATTTTTCAATGTTAAATTATTCATCTGACATTCTTTATACCAATGAAATGATTTCGTGTATCTCAATCAATTTGGAACTTCTGGTTCAAGCTGGTTGGTTGGAAAGGGTAAATTTCACTTATTACTTCTTAACATAAAGAAAGTGTGATGATGTAGAAAATATAATCTGTTGAAATATTCATTTCTGGAGATTTGCAAATATGAGGCTTAAAATTTAGTGATCTCTAAATCTTCCCCTGGTTTATCATTTTTTTTCTCTCTAAAATGTGTATTACTCCAGACTTTGCCATATTAACCAACTGCAGATAGCACCCAACTCAAAGCAAGCTATTTTGATACTACCATTTAAACTCCAATGGCATTTTGGCTTGGTGGTCCCTAATAAGTGAACTTGCTACAAATAATCAACAAAAAATAAAATCAAGAAAGGATATATCTGCACATAAAATTTTAACTAAAATTAAATGAAGAATAATATCTTACTAAAATAATTATGCATAATATTATCCAGGAAAATTTATCTTGGTAGAATAATGATCCAAATCAAAACATCAGAAAATATAACCACTAAAGAGTTTTGAATTGACAACAACTGTTTTATTAATAAAATTTTTGATGGCAAATAACTGATCCCAATTAAAAATCTTCAGTAGAAAAAAAATAATGGAAATAAGTATAGTATATAACTACAGCATGTAACAAGTCGATAATGGATTTAATGGATTTATTATAAAAAGTAACCTAAAATAGTTATTCTAAAAAATAAAATTTATCAGCATTTCTATAGTGATAAAGTATTTATGTTCATAAATAGAAAGTCAAAGTATCAAAATGTCAAAGTTAGGATTCAAATATCCACCCATCAAAATGGTGGTATAAAGACAGCAGGTTCAAAATATTTTGTAATCCTGGGGATCCCTGGGTGGCTCAGGGGTTTAGTGGCTGCCTTTGGCCCAGGGCATGATCCTGGAGTCCCGGATCGAGGTCCACATCAGGCTCTCTGCATAGAGCCTGCTCTCCCTCTGCTTGTGTCTCAGCCTCTCTTTCTGTGTCTCTCATGAATAAATAAATGAAATCTTTAAAAAAAATTTTTTTGTATTCTTACCAAATCTATTGTTTACATTACCAAACCTTCTCATTTACAAAGTGAATTTGTATGTATTCCTTTGAAAAAGGAAAACAATAATACATACAAATGAATATCTGTTCCATCTATCAACCCATACAACTTTTGTAGAGATCAAATGAGATGATATTTATAAAAATGCCTTGTTAAATTGAAACATTATTTAATAGTATTTATAATAGTATTTATTATTTCAAATTGGTTATTAGACATTCTTAGCTAAATGCATACCTGTACAAATTAAAGTTACAGCATTTCCCCCCAAATTAGCCTCTCTCTCTGTAACTTCTTTACTCTGTCAGTGATACCACAATTCTAACAAATCTTCAGGATTTGAGAGCTGAAAGCTTAGAATTCCTTAGGACTCCTCCATCACAACCACTGAAGCCAAATACAACATGCTAATGAGACTATGAATGCTATAAACAAATTAAGGTCACACTTCAATTGCTTCTCAGCTATACTTTTACCCCATTTTATATAATAGGTACATTTCTGGAAATTTACAGAAATTATTTTTTCTTACAAATGAAATTTTATTCTATATGTCAAAATGTTATTTTATGAAATTTTGGGTAGGGTGAAAAATTCATTGTCACTATAGATTTTTCTATATGTTCTGTTATTAAAATATGACACCCAATTATTATTTTCCTTTTTCAAAGAAACTCTTGTAAAGGACATGCCAAATGTTCATTGAAGATTTGCTTCTCTCACAAAGTAGTGATTCAATGACCCATTGAATTAGTGTCCCTGTGGTTATGTGGTTTGGTTTTCTGCTTTATATTAAACCTAAAAGCTTTAAATAAATGAGTGTGATTAATTGAAAGTTTTAAGCAGTAGTAAAACAAGGTCAAAGAAGAAGGAACAAAGAGTTATCCTGTACTTTATATTTGAGGCAGTGCAGATGACATTTAAGATATAACTGTAAGGAGCAACTAAATTATAGTGACCATAACTTAGCTGTGTGATCAATTTTATTTTCAGTGAGACTTGGAATAAAACAATATAAGTCCGTGGAACAAATTTTGTTTCCCAGGATAACTATGCACAGTATTTGAATGAATTCATTGTGTAAAAAAGAAACATGTTAATTTTTTTAATGATAAAAAATTTTAAAATGGTAATAATGCATATTATTAAAATTGGTGCAATAGAGCCATCCCAAACATTTGCTTCCTTATGCTAGGAAGTTTTTATTATTTGAAGATCTTTTTCACATGATTTTATCAATTCTTATATATTCTTTACAAATTTCTAAGGACATCAATGAACCCACATTGATGTGACTATGATTAACTTAAATGATATGCATTTAAGTTCAGCCATATAGGTTAAGCAATATGTCATTTTTCTTATATAAATACTAAAACTATGAGCCACCCGGGTGGCTCAGCGGTTTAGCACAGCCTTCAGTCCAGGGCACGATCCCGGAGTCTCGGGATCGAGTCCCGGGTCCGGCTCCCTGCATGGAGCCTGCTTCTGTCTCTCTCTCTCTCTCTCTCCCTGTCTCTATGAATGAATAAATAAAATCTTTAAAAATAAATAAATAAAATTACAACTGAGAGAACTAAGTTTAGAATATTTCTATTTGACTGGTATAATAAAAACCAGATCAATATGTGGAAAATACTAGAATATATCATAGTACAATTCTTTAAAATTTTTGAGGAAATAGAAGGAAATATAGTTAAAAAATATGAAAGCATATAGACCAGCAAGACATGCTGCCTACAATTAAATTATAGCTTTTAAAATTAAATTGTGTAGATTTCCATGTTTTCCTAAAGATGGGGGAGGGGGTGGGAGAAAGAAAGGACAGGAAAAAAAGCAAAAATGCTAAAAGAATTGGAGTGAAAGTTTTGTATTATTCATCCAAAGCTGCTTGGACCAAATGGTATCTGAGTGGTGCAAAGAGCATCTTGATCCTTAATGCCTGGACCAGGTATGGAAAGAAACTAATTCACTAACTAATGACATTAGTATCTGACTGGTCTTAAGAGATGACATACTTCAGCATGATGAGCCACAACATTATTTCCAGTGTAAAGTTCAAATGGATAATGTGGTAGCCAAGTTTACCTTAGTCCCAAATGTTCATAAAATATTTGAGAGTTTTATGTGTAAAGTTATGTTTTTTTTAATTTTTTTTAAAGATTTTATTTATTCATTCATAGAGACACACAGAGAGAGAGAGGCAGAGACACAGGCAGAGGGAGAAGCAGGCTCCATGCAGGGAGCCCGACATGGGACTCGATCCAGGGTCTCCAGGATCACGCCCTGGGCTTCAGGCGGTGCTAAACCGCTGCGCCACCGGGGCTGCCCTAAAGTTATGTTTTTATGTGTATTTGATTTAAGTGGTCAGTTCTTCTATGGTTAGGGACTATATGTTCTGGATTTTCCAAATCAGTCTAGATTTCATTAAAATGTTATTTTTTTAATAAAGGCAATTCTACAAACGTATAAGTAAATGTAATTTAATCTGAATTATTTCCGTGTAATTAAGTTCACAAATGAGAAATAAAATGTCTATTATCAGGCATTTGCTGGTTTTATTTATTTTTTAAAAGATTTTATTTGTTTTAGAGAGAGAGCGCGAGCGAGTCGGGGGAGGAGCAGAGGTTGAGGAACAGAGTCTGCACTGAGGGCAGAGCCTGATGTGGGGCTTGATCTCAGGACCTTCAGATCACGACCTGAGCGGAAGTCAGATGCTTGACTGACTGAGCCACCCAGGTGTCCCAGATATTTCCTGGTTTTAGATCTAGAATATATGGACATTTTATCTATGGCATAATATGACATTTCAATATGATATTTTCATTAATTACTGGTATACATTGTACCCCTTAAACTATATTTGAACTATAATCTCCAAGGTCCTGAGTTCTCATTTCCTGCTTTAAACAAGGAACGCTTAAGGACTAAATCCATTGAAACTAGGTGAGTGGAATGAAAAGCATTCGATTCCCTTCAGCACTGAATGATATCTTCTCTCTAACGTAGTCCTTCATACCTGCTCTTCCTATATTCCCTGTACACCTCCACAAGACTAACAAAACCAAGTCCTGAGGTTACTGAGTGTCTGTTTGCTCCTTTGCCACTGTTCTTATTTGGGCCCTGGTTATTCCTCAAGTGAACTCTTAGACTTTTTGTTCTCCACCTTCACTCTTGCTTCCATTCCCCAATCTATGTTCCATTCTGTTGCCAGAATTATCTATCTAAAATTTGAATCTAAGTTACTTTCTTTAGAACCCTTCAATGCCACTCTCAGATAAATGATCTCCCTCTCCAGGCTTGCCTCTTAGTTCTTGCCTCATAATGAGAACTTTAGTCACACTGGGTTCTATGTCTTTCCCTCATGACTGCATACCACTTTTGGTGTCCATACCTCTAAATATATTAATATGTTTTCTTTTCACAATCTTTTGAAAATGGCAGCTGACCCTATAGTTCTTCTTAAACTTCTCTAGGCAAATTTATTAAAAGGTTTTTTTTGTTTTATTTTTGTTTTTTTTCTCTACCAATCTTCCACTACTTTATTCAATTTATGAGGAGCCTCAAAAAACAGAAGTGGCCTTATCAAGGAAGGAGTATCAAGGGGTCAAGGGAAACTGAGGTAGTTTCTAGTAGAGTGTGGCCAGCCTCCTGCTTCAGTTTCCGTCCCAATTCCCTGCCCCAACACCTCCATCTAAGTGCATTTGAGTGTCTGTGGTTTGAGGAGGGATCTGGAGCTATGAGCTTCCACTATGTGTCAGACACTTTCTGTAGCTAGACTTACTTAAGTCCTCACAGCAACTGTATGACATGAGTATCATTTTTATTTTACAAATAAAATTTAAAATATTAGGCTGAGAGTTTAAATGGTTAAAGGCAATACCTATGGTAAAATGTGGAGCCTAATGTAAGACGTATGTCAAGTCATCATAATTTAAACTTTATATATCTTCCAATTTTATCAGTTATTATCTCAATAAGCTGAATAAAAATAGAATCATTATTTAAATAGAGAGAAAAAAAGCAGTGGTGCTTAGAATCAGACATTTGATTCCAAGGACCAAAATCTTTGCACTGTACTTCAGAGATTATAGATCTGTGATCAGGGTCAGGGTATCTCACTGCCTGGGAGTAGTTCAGGTTAGAGTATCTTCCTTTGAATCAGTCACAAGACAAAATAGATTTTGGTCTTTGAGAATTGCCAAGGTGGATTCTTATCATCCCATTCCCACAGACAACCATGGACCAACAATCTCTATGTTTCTACTTTAATATTTTTGTCCAGAAGGACCATCAGTTCTCAGTGGTATTTCTCTAGATGAACCTTGGAACAGATCTCACTTGGGTCCACATTCACTGGCTAACCCATTCTACATAGTTGGCTCCCAAATCCCAAATCAACCACATAGATGGGAACTGTCAGTAAACTCTATAAATCTCAGGGTCCTGAAAAAACAATGTATGACTCCCTGGAATACCATTTTTAAGTGAGATATATATTCAAACTCTTACACAAAGCAGCTGGCTAAGGAATTAAGGGATAATGGATTCAGCTTATAATGTTATAATGTTAGGGAACCTTTATTTTTCTTTGAAAATAGAAATTACTGCTTTGACATGAAGCTGGCCAGGTGGCAAAAATGAGGTTAGAAGGACAGAAAAAAACATTATGCCCACATATCTGCAAACTGCACTTGAAAGAAAAGAGCTCCCCAGAGGCTATAACTATGATAGAAACCACCATTTTGTGAAAGAATAAGGGTAAGGACCCTAGTTAGCTAGCAGGGAAACTGCTTGTCACCAAAAACAATGTCGATGCAAACAAAAACCTTGTGTTCTGGCCTACTGAGGAGAATTCCAAACAAAGGTCCCTGATGGATTAGTTGTCACAATGGACAATGCTTTCCCTGATTTTGCTTTATTTTTCCCCTTCCCCCATCTTGTTCCTTCTCTCTTGATTTTTAGCACTCTCTTTTAGTTTCTGGTTCCTAAAAAACACACAAT
The DNA here is from genome assembly GCF_905146905.1 of Nyctereutes procyonoides. Taxonomy (NCBI): domain Eukaryota; kingdom Metazoa; phylum Chordata; class Mammalia; order Carnivora; family Canidae; genus Nyctereutes; species Nyctereutes procyonoides. Next base: position 1,639,381 of record NW_026575036.1, read on the forward strand.
TTGTAGGGAATATTTCGGTTCAAACACTGACACATAATTTGGAAATTTAAAATTCTTTGGGCAATAGTATTATATGTGTGTTAAAACTGTCTAACACACATATAATACTATTGCCCAAAGAATTTCTGAGTCTCCCAGAAACTCCCAATATTTCACATTGAATAATGTGTTAAGCAAAGTCACCAGCAAGAAACGGTTCCCTGGGTAAGATTTTGTGTCGGTCTGGAGTAAATTTTAATTGTCGATAGATTATTTACTTTGCTAGTATTTGACCTTCCTACAGGTAGATGAATATTAATGCTAATGGTAAAAGCAAATGCAGCATGACAGAACTTACATTTTACTCTACTTGCGACCAATTTTTGGGACTGGGAAGGACACAAGTTTTTGTTACCTGAGAGAATAACATATTTATAACGTCTGCCTACTTGCACAGAGTAAGAATTTACTTTGGGGAAAAAAAGGACAGTAACTCTTTCTTTCATTTGTTGCCTCAGTGGAAACAAGGTAGGAAGTGGTAGAAAGTAGGCAAGTTGAAATCCTCTACCAGGTGTGGTTACATACTAGTCTTTATTCAGTACACTTCTACATGATGTTAAGAGATGATTACCAAATCCAATATGGCCACAATTCCTGTGGTCGCACAAATTCGCAATATTTTTCCTTCTTGCATAGCTTGATTCTCTTTGCTGTGAATTAATAATCACAAAATTTTTCACTTATTTTGAATTATTTTAAATATTTGTGAGACAGTTATATGTAGAAGAAAAGAACTTCAGAAGTTAATATTTTTAAAAAGATTTATTTACTTAAATGTATGCATGTATTTATTTATTTATCTAAGAAAAAGAGAATGTGCATGAGTAGAGGGAGGGACAGAGGGAGAGAATTTCCAGCAGACTTCCTGCTGAGCCAAGAGCCGGAAACAGGGCTTGATCCCAGGACCCTGAGATCATGACCTGAGCCAAAACCAAGAGTCAAGATGCTTAACCGACTAAACCACTCAGGTGCCACTGAAGTTAATATTTTATAATACTAGGTGAAATGATTTGGTATTAAATATATATTATATGTATTTACATATATAAGTTCGTAAGTATCCATATTAGATTAATTACACATATCTTATATAGATATTGAGTCCTTTGTTGACATGTATAGAGAAGGCTATGACAAGTTTCCTCTGGTGAACTACATTGATATTAGACTTTCCTATAGGTAGTTATGTTGCAGAAGGAAGGTGGGGGATGAAGGTGGGAGAGGGTCAATGATAAATCCAAATTTACACAATAAGGACAGGTCTTGATAGTCTATTAACGTAGCATATCTGCCTTTGTAGTATGATATTATATTAACATTAATATAAATATTTGCCAAATGAAAAATTGAATGACTTAAATAATTTAAGTCCAATTCAGTATTAAAATACGATCGCATTTAATAAGATAATATTTTATGAACCACTCACAGAGTTTCTCTATCCAAATCCATTTAAAAATATAAGCTCTCCTTTAGAACAAATTGGTTTTAAAATCTTTTTTTTAAATAAAATTTGCAATAAAATAAAGCCAGCAGAACAATGGTATAAATTATTAGATAGATATTAATATATATAGATATTTCATTACAGGTAGAGGCAGTTTGTGGGGATTTTAAACAAAGAGATATTAGAAGTCTAGGATAGGATTTTTGTATTTAGAGAAGTGTTTGTTTTATGTGTTTTTTTTCTTTTTTTTTATGATGGGAATATGAGGAAAGTACTCAATAGACTAGGACCTCTAATATGAAATTTACCAGCAGTGTAAATAACTATTCCCAGAACAACTTTAGATCTAGAATTTAATGTCATATCATAAGAGCTTCTCCTTTACTTTTGTAGGCATGTTATTATTTCCCCATATGCTGAACTTTCATATAGTCAGTTTCTTTTAGGAAGAATAATGCTATATTGTGTTATTTATATGTCAGAGGAAGATGGATACATTTAACTGATATTTTAGAATAGACATATAATCACTATTGTCATATATTTTAGCGCTCTGTTAAAAGATCAATTTTATTATTTACAATACAGATGAGTGCATCCTCTATTTTAAAGACTGTAACATTGTATGGGGCAACTTATTCTAGTTTTTCTAAATCAATTAAAAAAGATTTCCATTACAGACAAAGGCATTTAAATATTTGATGTTGTTTCTTTGCTGAGCATCTAAGAATCATTTTTTAAAAGCTGAATTTAGATTAGATGTTTATTATGCTATTGCTACCACTGTCTTGAATTTCATCAGTAGAGTACAAATATGAAGTCTCAAATGGGTTTGAATTAAGTTATACTAAATTTTTATTGAATAGATTTTTGAAAAAATGATGAAATATATAGAGAAAATAAATATATAACATTGGAAAATTATATTTAGTTTCTAACTTGGTATATAGATTTAATCCGGGTTGGTGGAGACAGTATTTGAAATGTTTATCCTAATGCTTTCACATATGAAATTCTTCACCTTATCTGTCAGAAATTCTGGATTGTGGTGGTCACAGATTTTGTGAGGGAAAAAAATTGCTTTAATCAATGATTCTTTGTTAAGTTGCAGCATAAAATTCTATTGCATTTTGCAAGTGTATTCACTAATATTAAAAGCTTTGATTTTAAAGAAAAGCTTTAGATTCAGGACAAGCAAAGATAAGAATTTTCAAATTTGGGACATTCTATGTGATAAGCCCAGGTAAGCAGTTTCTTATTTATTACTATTCTTACACTTGAGAAGAAAAAAGTTATTAACATGTACATTCTCTGACATGTAAATTTCTCTGAATTTATTTTATTTTCAACTTATTTCTAGAATTCTTGTTTTTCTCTAAGATTATGCTCTATGTTCATAAGTTTTTACATTCAAATGTGAAATATTAAAATAAAATTCTCCCTTTTGAACTTTAGTGGAGGGCTGATTGATACCTACATATTCAGGAAAAAAATGAACATATATTATACTCATATTTTACTTAGAAAGAAACTAATGAATTTTTATGGTTGTTTATTTTAGACCTTTTTTTGTCTTGAATAATCTAAAATCTGTTGATGTATTTGTTACAATAGCTGGTAGAAAAGATCATTCACGTCACAACTGATTTTCAGCATCCTGAAATAATTTCTATTAAATATAATCATGGACATAAAAGTAGAAGTGATTTCTTTCCTAAAGGTATGTAAAATATAGCTATAGAGAAAAATATTATGCATGTGAGCCAAGAAGAAATATTTTGGAGGACGATAATCCAACAACAGCTTTTCCTAAAGGAAACATCCATTTCCAGGCCCAGGTGGAGTTATTCTGAAGCTGTCATCTTCTAAACTACGGGTGATCAGAACAGTTTGAATTCTTGATTTTAGGGAAGCCAAATCCCAGAATTCCCAGCAGCCCATTAGCTAGAATAAAGCATGAATTAAACCAAGTATATGCATTTTTGTATACTTAGGCTACTAAATGCTTCAAAAATCAACTCAGTAATCACAATTGCTACACCTACCAAGTTGTGAAAACTGAATTCAGACTAGGATCACATGCAAGGTAGAGTTTTCAAGCACCATTGAGTGAAAATAAGCCAAAAAACAGATTGTTGTTAGGAGAGAAAGAAACACTCATGAGGAGTATGGCTTTGTCACGTGTGACAGAGGACTAAGAAGAAGGTTCTTGAATTTTTGCATCTGAAGCAGCTTGAGCCAACTACAATTCAGAAGCACACTTTAGCTTCAGCCTCTGTAAGGTATTTTCAATGATGTCTTGTAATTCTGGGTTTCCTCGATTTCCAAATGTGTCCTTAGTATTCTCTTTTGCTTAATTAAGTTCACTTGAACGTGTCTCTACTCCATGCAACCAAATCAACTTGCCTAAGACAAAGAACAATTCAGTCCCAAAAAGGGCAGAAAATAAGTGTATAGTGACTTTTGATTACATTTGAAAATCTGAGTTTGATTAATTAGAAATTTTGTACAGTTTTTGTTTTTGTTTTGATTGATGAAATCAGAATGTCGGTTTCAGGACTTATTTCTTTTCTTTTTTTTTTTCAGGACTTATTTCTTAAATTCATTTTTTTTGAGATAGTAGTCAACAAACTTTTTCTGTAAAGAGCCAGATAAATATCTTTGGCTTTGCCTGCAATTGTCTCTGTTACAACTACTCAACTCTGGTTTATTGTGTAAAAGGAAACAGAACCAATACACAAATGAATTAGTAGTGGCTGTTTTCTAATAAAACTTTGTATGCACACACATATACACATTGAAATTTGAATTTCACATAATTTTCATATATGACAAAATATTATAAATTTTAGTTTTTTGCACCTATTAGAAAATGTACAAACCATCCAGTCCAAACAAAAACAGATGGCAGGTAGGATTTAATTTGTGGACTGTAGTTTGCCTGGCTTAAAAACATGAGTCTGGGATTCAAGAGCTCCAGATCAGTCCTTGTTTCACAACTGTGTGCTGCTGAGCAGGTGACATTTTTTCTGGGGCTCAGTTTCCCCTTTGTAGTAAGATGATGAACAAAATGAACTTAGAGACGCATACATGTCTAGACTCTAAACTTATTTTCTACTTTAATTAAAATTTCATATTTTAATGTTTTATTCATTTGATGCCTTAAAACTCCTCTCTCCCACATTCTGTGTTGCTATGAAAAAATTCTACTTTTTGTCATTATTAAATAAATGGAAAATAACATAAATATAAATAAAAGTATGCTCAGGCAAGATTTTTTAAGCATTTGATTTGTTTATATCCATTTTATAAAACAGATTCTGGCCTCTGCTCTAATTATCAATAGGTTTAGGTAGTGATCTTCTGATGGTACTTTCTCCAGCCTCTATTACTTGTAGTCTGTATATAAGCGGGTTGACCAACTAGTTTTTTGAGAAAGGGTCATGCCTTTTATAATTCTTATTATTTAGGCATTCACAGTGAATATCTAGAAACAGAGAGTGATTGAGATTTAAAGACAGAAAGACAAATAACAAGATCTTACTCATATGTGGAACTTAAGAACAAGAAACAAAACAAATGAAGAAAAAAGCTACAAACAAAAAATCAGACTCCTGAATATAGAGAACAAGCTAGTGGTTACTAGCACAGAGGTGGGTGATGGGATGGCTGAAATAGTTGGGGATTAAAGAGGCCATTTATTGTGATGAGTACTGAGTAATGTGTAGAATTGTTGAATCACTATATTGCATACCTGAAACAAATGGAACACTGTATGTTAGTTATCCTAGAATTAAAAAAATAAGAATAAACACATATCTCTTTTTTTTAGATTTCCATTATTATAAGAGCAAATTGAGTGCCAAAGAAAGATACATTAAAAAAACAAAAACCTCAGTATAGTTTTTCCTCCTTGTCCTTCAGATTTTATACACAACACGTGAAGCACTGAGGACTGAGAGTCCAGAGTGTTAAATCTCCGTGATTGTCTAGCTCATAATTTCTTTTCAAAGTTAATCCCTATAATCACAAGTCCTGTTTATGACATTGTTTGAAATCTCAGTTTCATGTTCTCACTATATTTTTACTTCTACTGTAGCTATAAAATATATTACATTTTTAAATTTTCTCTCACAACTATAAACATCTTAGTTTTATTCCATGCTTTATTAAAACGCAATCTAGAAAACTGAAATTATTTTATTAACATTTAAAATGCATAAGTGTTCTTACTTTAGAAATTCAAAAGACTGGATGAACTTGTTTTGTAGGCTCCCAAATTTGGCATTGATCTTTGCTTAGGGATCATTTGACCTGGTAGAACTGTGACACAGGCGAGGTTAAGTTCTGGTGTTCCTCTAATTATCCAGTGGTTCTTTATGGACATCGGCCTTTCCACTGGATTGTCCACTCACACTCACTTCTCCTTTCCTTAATAGGGCTCAAGCTCTGAGCTTTCCTATACTTTTCCTTGCTCTCTTTCTGCTTCTCAGATCCTGTGCCGCTCTACAGTGCTGTGCTGCTCTTTTACTTACTGACTGTATGTGCAGGTATTTGTATTTTAATAGGGACCTTCTCAGAACTGATGGCATAGCATCAAAGTGGAAGTCATGTCTGAGATAGTTGCTTTTAAGCCCAAGTCCACTCTGTCTACACACATGGATAACTCTGCTTGAATCTAAAACTCAGCTCTATCTATTCACAAAAAGATATGGAAATCCTTCATATAACACACTAGGCAGTCCTCAATATTTGTGTGAAAATTAAAAAGATGTGATCATCTCAGTATTAAATCACTCTTGAGCCTACAATGTGCTTGACACTATGCTAGAGAATGCACAGATAAATTACGGTGTTTGCTTTCAAGGTACTGGCTGTTTGGTAGGAAATACAGACTTGCTAATGAATAATTTCAATAAAATATTTAAAATGCCATAATTGAGGGGCTACGTATACAGATGACATAAAGGAAGGAGTGATTAACTTTAGTGGGTGGGACAGACAAGGCTTCACAGGACACCTTTGAGCTAGATTTTGAAAAATGAGCTTTCTAGGAGAAAGCAATGGGGAGTTTTGCATGAAAGCATGGTGGCACAAAACACACTTGCCTTGAATTTTGAATAAGGAACTAGTCTTGCAAAGAATAGAAGATGATAGAAAATCCATTTCGGCAGTGGCAGTAACCACGTCCAATATTCAGAGGAGAGTGGCAGTGAATCGAATTCAACTGCATCCATCAGAAGCTTTGGTAGTGGGCATTGGTGCCCTTACTGATGGGTTATATGGTGTGATCACAGCTGCTGCTCTGCCAACTTAGCTTTACTCTGTCCCACCATTTTCAGAGCAGCATTCCAGCCTTCCTGACCATTCTCTTAATCGATTTTCTTCCAGTAGTGTGTGTGTGTGTGTGTGTGTGTGTGTGTGTGTTCTGTTTAAATTAGTAAGAGTTAGTTTCTATCGAACCTGGACACCCTCCCTATGGAGTCATAAAGAACTGGGATTCTGACGTTTGTCATTTGTTTTTTCAGAAGTGGAGCAGTTCAAAGTGCTATGTTCTTGTGTGTGGATTACTAAAGGAGTGGATATGGACCCTGGAATTGGTAAAGTCTGTGGGTCTAGGGTATTGGGTATGTTGTGCTCATGAACAATGCACGTGATTATGATTATTTTTGTGAAGAGGGGTCCAGCATTCTTAATGAATTTGGACATGTAACTAAAAGGATCATAAATGACAGATAAAAAATTGTTAAGAGTATGTAACCAGGTGTCACAGACCTAAAAAAAATAATTTCAAGAAGCTATATTATGGTTTAAAAGAAGAAATAAGAATTAAGACGAATGTCTTTTCTCCTTCCAGCCCTCATGGTGTTTTGAGAGATTTGAGAAAACTATAGGAAAGCATATAAACATTTGTGAAGAAGTAGAAAATACTTTGTTTATGAAGTAATGCAATTGCAGAGGATACAGAGGAAAGAGGTGAGAAGGCAGCAGGGACAGAATTAGTTGTCAGGAAGAAAAATAGAATTACATCAGATTGAGATTTGAAAGATGATAAATTATAGAAAGAGAATTATTTGATCAGTATCTTTGGGTATCAAGGATGAGAGCAGTCTGGCAGGACAAGTAGACACAGTGTTTTTTGGATTGAACTGGAATAGGGAGATATTTCTGTATTGGGCCAAGAAGTCTGTGGATGGTGAGGAGACACATTTAGAGCCTCTTGGAACCAGCAGTGTTGCAACTGTTGGACCATCACTAGATAAAATCAATAAACATTTTATGGTTTGGCTGGTTAGCTTAGTTTTAGACCAGAGTTTCTCAATTTCAGCACTATTTAGGGCTGGATAATTCTTTGTAGTGAAGGGGCTGTCTTTTGCATTATAGCAAGAATAGCAGCATACCTGACCCTTTCCCACTAGATGCCAATAGCACCCTCTGTCCAGATGTGAAAGCCAAGAATGTCTCCGGACATTGCCAAGTGTCCCAGGTTGAAAACTAGTGGGCTAAGCTCTGCCTCAGTTTTTTGGAAGGAAGGGAAGCAGTAAAATTCAGCCTGAATTAGTAAGGATAGCTTGTATTTGAAATTCTTGGTTTAGAGGTAAGAGTTGTGCATTGGAATAAGTGGTATGTAGAAGCCTAACAAAAAATTCTAGCAACTTCTTATTGTCTTCAATCTGAGATTCAGTTTTAGCACATTGGTTAAGCTTTCTCAGTTAATTCTACTCTTATGCTCCACTTCTATTTACCTCTCTGTCAACTCCCATTCTGGGTGTTTCACCAAATATTCTGTATAATTTCTCACTTTTGTCAAACTATGGGCTACATACTTTATCACCATAACCTTCTACAGAAATTTAACTCTCAAGGAACGTCTCAAATGATGTCTCTGCTAAGAAGTCCCCTCTAATCCCATGGGTAGGATTTAGTCTTTTCTTCTTCTACACCGATGAAGTATACTCTATTTTTCACTATTTATCACATTCTGCCTTTTTTTTTTATTTCACATTCTCCCTTCTTATTGGTGATATAATTTTTTTTTCCTGGAATACAGTATCTCCCTGTAAAGAACATAGTCGGTTCTTTTCATTTCAGAAATTTTTCTTGTATTACATCACTGAAAAATTTTTCTGTTCCATTTCTTCTGCTGTTTACTTCAGGAAAATCAGTCATAGTTAGATTGGATCATACTTGTAGTCCATATGTATGATCTTCTTTCTATTGTTTTATTTTTTTATTTTTTCTTTATGAATTTACTGTGATTATATCAAATCTTCGTTTTAAGATCCCATTTTAGATTTTGGCTTTGTCTATGCCCTCAATTAAATATTTTATTTATTTCATTTTAACGATACTAGTTTTGTGTGCTTGTTGAGAAGTAAAAGGAAAACGTCAAAAAAGAATCCAAATGAAATCCTTTCATCTCTAGTCCATAAGTAAAAATGTTAAAGAATTTTTCTCTATTTTTTTAAATTTAAGTATAAAATGGTGTTCTTCAATATGTGTTCTTAACTCTACAATTATTTTATCACTTTTATGTGATTTAATCTTTGTGGATTAAAAAAAATCTAATTTGTATTCTGATTAGGTAATGGTATGGAAGCAAGCATTCGTGGGAAATCTTGTTATATTTAGTTAAACTTGTTTCCATATTTTCCCATTCTGTCTCGTTTAACTCTTCCATTTCTCCCACTCTCTCCTTTCCTTCTCCTCTTTCTTCCTCTCCTTTCGACTGTTATGGTTTGCATATCTGACATTTCTTTTAATCTGTTGGTGCTTAACATGGTCAGCTCCATCAAACATGATTTGACATTCCTTCTCACTTTATATGAGATCTCTTGAGCTTTCACCTATATAGTCTGATCAATTAACATTACATGCTCAGGCCATTCTAAAATGAAAGGGTATGGCAGGATGCTTGCTCATTACTTGCATACATGCAGTTTGGAGAACTCAACTCCTTTTTCTCACCTGAGATTTCTTTAAGATTCTGAGACACATCCATGCCATTCAGTTGAGAATGTATCTTACCCTTTTGGGAGAGTTTTCAAATTGTTCCACTGACACAGTGTGGAACCCAAAAGCCTTGCTTTCATAAAAAGTGCTTCATTTTCCTATCTCGGCTTTGCAACTCTTATCAACCTAGCCCCAGTTTTAGGAAAAATGGTGCCAGGAGATTTAAGACTACTGAGAGAGACAAATCAGCATTTTTAATCCCTTGGAGGGTAGTAGATAGGAGAGAAACATCACCTGGTATTTCTTTGCCTGGTCTCCCACCCCTTCAAAACATCTTGTCACTTCTGTTCTCCTTTTTATTCCTATAATTTGTCCTTTTATGATTATCTCTTTATGCTCTTCTTGGCTATACCAAAATAATGAGTTCTGGCAATTATTCTGTAACTGCTACTGAGTTACATAGCTGATAAAACAGGTGCTTATTCTGTTCAGAACTTTTCCCATTTATTCTTCTCTCATCCTCTTCATATTTTCCACCAAATGGGAGTGATTTCCTGGATTAATAGAGTTCCCAGGACTTTATCTTTTTGCCCTTTTTTCCCTCTGACCTGCATGTGAGTTGGGTGGGAGTGAGGGAAGTGAAAGGGTTAATATAGAATTATGACCAGCCACCAACAATCTTTTGCATTTTTCAAAGTATACTACTTTTTAAAAAGCTTTATTGGTGTATAATTGACTTTCAGTAAACTGCACATATTTAAATACAATTTGACAAGTTTGATATACATGCATACCCATGAAACCAACACCATAATTAAGATAATTGCATCTCCATCACTGACCAAAATGGCATTTCTCATGTTTTCTTTTTCTTTTCTTTTTTTAATAAAGATTTTATTTATTTATTCATGAGAGATACAGAGAGAGAGACAGAGACATAGGCAGAGAGAGAAGCAAGTTCCATGCTGGAAGCCCAATGTGGAGCTCAATCCCTGGACTCCAGGATCATGCCCTGAGCCAAGGCAGATGTTCAACTGCTGAGCCACCCAGGCACCCCTCTCATGTTTTCTCACAAATCCTTCTTCCTGTCCCTAACTGATAACATCTCTTTGCCCATTACTAGATAACTACTATCAGTATAGATCAGTATCTAATCGATTTTATAAGTGAAATTGCATAGAATTCACTCTCCTTTTTTTTTTGGATTTTCTTCATTTATTTGAGAGAGAGGGAGCAAGAAGACGGGGAGTGGAGAAGCAGAGGGAGAGGGAGAAGCAGAAGCAGACTCTCTGCTGAGTGAGGAGCCCACCATGGGGCTTGATCCCAGGATCCTGGGTTCATGGCCTGAGCCTAAGGCAGCTGCCTAACCAACTGAGCCACCCAGGCACCCCCCCCCCCCAGAATGTACTCTTTAATTTAGCATGATTATTTTTTTATTCACTGATATTATGGTATGTATCAATAGTTTATTCCTCTGTTTATTAGTTTATTATAGTTAATAGATATTATAGAATGCAACAATAGTTTATTCTTTTGTATTGCTGAGTAATATTCTATTGTTTGGACATAACAGTTTGCTTATTTAGTTATGTGTTAATGGACATTTGAGTTGGTTCATGCTTTGGCAATTATAAATAAAGTTGCCATAAGAGTTATATAAAATCTAGGTTTTGATATTTTACTTAAAAAATATTTTATTTATTTATTCATGAGACATAGAGAGAGAGGCAGAGACATAGGCAGAGGGAGAAGCAGACACCCACAGGAAGCCTGATGTGGGACTCAATCCCAGAACCCAGGGATCACTCCCTGAACTGAAGGCAGACATTCAACCACTGAGCCACCCAGGAATCCCTGGATATTTAGTTATTTCTTGGAAAAACTCAGAAGTAAAATCACTGGATCATAAAGTAGGTGTGTAAGGTTATCTATAAAAAATGTCAAACGTTTCCAAAGTGGTTATATATTTCCCATCAGCAGTGTGTAAGAGTGCCAATTCATCCATATCATCACCAATACTTGGCATGATCAGTCTTTTTAGTATTAGCAATTCCAAAAAGTATTAGTATCTTATGGTTTATAAATTATATCTGTGACTAGTGATGTTGAGCATGTTTTCATGTGCTTAATTGCCATTTATTTGTCTGTTGTTTGTCTTTTTCTTTTTTAATTAGGTTGTCTCTTTTCTTAATATTGATGTTTGAGAATTCTTTAAACATTTGAGATACAAGTCCTTTATCAGATGTATGACTTCCAAATATTTTCTTTCAGCTTCATTTACTCAGTCAATTAAAGTTGCCCCTAAAGTAAATAATATTGTTTTTTAAACATTTTCATTCCCCTTTGTGCTTCATTTTATATAGTTTCTAATTGTCATGCTTTCAAGTTTCCCAGTCTTTTTTTGTGCCATGTCTAAACTGTAATTCATCCCAGACAGTCTATTTTTCACGCATGCTTTGAAGTTTTTATTTCTAGAAGTTTGTTTTGGGTCTTTTAAAATATCTTACATTTATCCACATAACTTTTTAAACATACAGAAGATGGATATTTCTCCTCCTTATGGGTTTTATTTTCTTGCTTTAAAAAAAAATACCTGATAATGTTTTGGTTGGCAGACATTGTGAATTTTACCTTATTGAACACTGGATACTTTTGTATTCTTATAGATATTCTTTTTTTTTCTTATAGATATTCTTGACTTTGTTCTAGAATATAGTTGTTATTTTTGAAACATTTGATCCTTTTAGATATTGCTTTTTGGCTTTGCTAGGTGGCATTGGAACAGTACTTAGTTTATAGCCAATTATTCCCTACTATTGAGGTATGACCCTTCTGTGTACTCAGCCCTGTGCCCCATAACTTATGAAGTTTTTCAGTCTGTCTAGTAGGAAAAGAAATTATTTCCGGCTCTTTGTAATGAGCTTTGGTTATTTTCTTCACATGCAGAGGCTGATAAGTACTCACCTGAATACTTAAGGGGGACGCTGTGGAGGTCATCAGAGTTTTCTCTGTCCTTTGAACTTGATCCCACTTGGTCTAGCTGGATTCTATTTGCTCACCTCACAGACCCTGTTAAGCTCTGCTTGGGCTCCCCATACCTGTGCAGCAACTCGGAGATGCTCTCACAGTAGCAAATTGGGGCAATGGGGCAATTATAGGGCTCACTTTATTTGCTTTCCATTTCTTAAGGATCATTGAACTTTGTTGTTTGAGGGCTGGTGACTTGAAAACCATTATTTCCTATATGTAATGATATCTTTCTTGTTGTTTGGCTAGCTATGGAAGGAATATTATGTTTTTTGGAGAGTATGGCATGAGGTCTTCCTTTATAAATGTTTTATTGCTGTTAGTAAACATTTTATTACATTTTAACATTAAAAAATTTATAGTTATTAGGTGAGAGCACTTCTGTGATCTACCTTTTAATCTAATATATGTACTCTAATGTCTTATTTTATTGCACATCTGTTTTTACTACTAGATTTTGTAATCCTGATGCCAGCTGAAGGTACTATGTTCCTTAAATTCTACAAAAGATTTACTTGAATCCCTTCTCAACATTTTGAAAAAAGTTTATTGCGCTCCACCCGCAGAAGTATACTTCAGTGCACAGAGGTTGAAACTGCATTAGTGCACGAAGAGGAGGGAGGAAGGGAGGAAGGAACAGAAGGAGGAAAAGAGGAAAGAAGGGAAGGAAGGGAGGAAGATCAGTTGGTTGGTCTGATTTAGTAAGACTATTGTGGAAAACTAGGTTTAAAACCTAGTTGGATAAACTGACATATATATACATATATATATGTATATATATATATGTATATATATGTGTGTATATACATATATATGTATATATATGTGTATATATATATATATACATAAACTGATATATATATGTAGAGAATGCCAATATACTGAGTTCAGGATGTGATATTATATTATAGTAAGAATAAATATATATTTGGTTTTCATCATAGGTTCCTGAGAGCTCCTAAATGCCTCGGAATTTCCTGAGTGATATGGGTGAAAGGAGCATCGTTTGCTATTTGTAATTAACCCTTTTCAACCATACATGAATTCATGCTAATGAGGTGATACTTGGAGGATGGTGAATAGTTACAAAAAAAGCCAAGGCATGACTAGTGGGATGAAACTTTCAGTCTTCTCATTCCCACCTCTTACTCCTGCAAGGAGGGAGAGAAAGGGTAGAGGTTGACTTAATTATGAATGGCCAATGATTTAATCAATAATGTCTAGTTAAGCCTCCATGAAAACACTAAATGACAGAGTTTGAAGGGCTTCTGGGTTGCTGGAAACATGAAGGTGCTAGGAGGGTGGCATGATGAGAGAAGGTATGGAAGGTTCTTCTTCTCCATATCTTGCCCTATGAATCTCTTCTATTTGGCTTCTCTTAAACTGTATACTTTATAATAATCTATTAATACTAAATAAAGTGTTGTCCCAAATTCTGGGAGCCACTCTAACAAATTATAAAACCCAAGTAGGGGGTCATCATGGGAACCTCTGAGTTACAGCAAGAACTGGTGGTCAGAAGTATGCGAAGCCTGAAGTGCAACTGATGTCTCAAATGGGGATCATTTTGTGAGACTGAGCCCTTAACTTGTGGGTCTGTGCCAATTCTGGGTAGGTAATGTTAGAATGAAATACGCTGGAAAAGACCCAGGTAGTGTTCTCAAGGAATTAGAGAATTGCTTGATGTAGAAACTCCAGATGTTTGGAATCAAAATCGTTGTGACTAAAGAAAAAAAGGTTTTCTTTTTTACAAGGAACCTCATACCTTTTAGGTGAAGAGGAGTGGGAATGACATAAAATTGTGAATCACATACTATGTATATAATCCTTATTTTTATCCACCTGTAACTTTTATTCTTTTCCCTTTTGGTTGGAGAGTTCAGGTTACTGGGCCAAAGACATGGACCAATCTATCCTGCTCTCCCTGGTCACATGGATGGTCCATGGAGGTTGTGACATTGGGGAAAAGTGAGGGCTCTTGGCATAAGATAATTTTTTTTTTATTTATGATAGTCAGAGAGAGAGAGAGAGAGAGAGAGAGAGAGAGAGAGAGAGAGGCAGAGACACAGGCAGAGGGAGAAGCAGGCTCCATGCACCGGGAGCCCGACGTGGGATTCGATTCCGGGCCTCCAGGATCACGCCCTGGGCCAAAGGCAGGCGCCAAACCGCTGTGCCACCCAGGGATCCCCGGCATAAGATAATTTGATTCACTCTTCTCTGTTTTGGAATTTAAGCCTTAAGCAGATACATGAAAACAAATGGTAGTTGGTATTGGTGCTAGTCACTTGATGCCAACTATCTAGAGAGAAGATCCTAAACTTCCAAGGGATTTTTATTTTTTAACTTAGAGCCATATTTATAATTATATTTTTTGTTAAACTAACCAGATTTTATTTGTACTTACCTGATATCAACATACCTTATTTAATATAGGCTTTAAGCGATTTGGTACTACAGGAAGATAAAATTTGAATGTATGATTAAGGGGACCTGGTAGGCTCAGTCTGTTAAGTGTCTACCTTCAGCTCAGGTCATGGTCCCAGGATCCTGGGATCGAGCCCCACATTGGGGCTCCCTGCTCAGCTGGGAGTCTGCTTCTCCCTCTCCTTCTGTCCCTTTGCCTCCCCCTGCTTGTGCTTTCTTCTCTTGCTCATTTGTGCTCTCTCTCTCTCTCAAATAAATAAATAAAACCTTTGAATGTATGATGAAACCTGATGCTAATAGGTAGGTGCCCCAGGTCACAGAGGGCTTAATATTTCATGTTGTGTTACTTGGTATTTATTCTGTAGTGGTTTAAAACAACACAAATTTATTATCATACTGCTCTGTAGTTCAGACATCTCACATGGGTCTCACTAAGTTAAAATTAAGATGTCATTACAAATCGTGTGAGAAAGAAGAGAGTAGAATGAAATATTTAAATGTTGAAAGGAAAAGAACCCATTAGCTTAAAATTCTGTATCCAATGAAGTTATTATTCAAAAGTAAAGGAGAAATAACAACTTTATCTGAAAAACAAAACAGGGAATTTGTTGCTAATAGTCCCTGTAAGAAATGTTAAAAGACATTCTTTACAGAGAAAGAAATGAAAGAAAATTATGTAAATCAGAATCTTAAGTCTATGTTAAGAAATGAAAAGCATTAAAGGAGGAATAAAAGATAGTGAAACTAAAACTTTTAATGTTATTAATGGATATTAGAGGTAATTTTTCAATATAATGATAGCAATGATGTATTGAGTAATTATAGCTTATGGATAAGCAAAATAAATGACAGGAATGTTATAAAGATTAGAGAAAGAAATAGGAAATACTCTGCAATTAGGTAATCTGTGTTACCTGTGAAGTAGTATAGAATTATTTGAAAGTGGACTTAGGTTAGTTATCAATGTATGCAGCAAACTCAAGGGAAATCACTAAAACATTAAAAAAATTTAAAATTCTAAATAAATATTAAATACTAAATACAAAGAATGTAGAAATACAAAAAATTGATATCTTAACAGATGAGACAAGATAAAATTATAAAAAATGCTCAGTTTAAGCCAGAAAAGACAAAGAAGGAAATACAAAGAAAGCAAAAAAAAAAAGTGTTATGAATAGAAAAAAGTTACAAATATGATAGATACTAACCCAACTATATCAATAATCACTTTAAATGTTACCGATCTAAATATACCAACATAGTAGCAGAGACTGATAGAATGGATAAAAACCCAAATGTATTTTGTCCATAGGAACACACTTTAAGTATAACACACACACAGATAAATTAAAAGAAAAATAAAAAAGGAAATACCATGCTAACACAAATCAAAAGAAAGTTGGAATATCAAAATTAATTACAGAAAAAACAGAATTTAGATAAGAAAAATTACCAGTGATAAAAGAAGGCATTATATAATGATAAATAGGTTTGAAGAATATGTAACAATCTTTAATGTGTATGTACCCTACAGAGCATCAAAGTACATGAGACAAAAACTGAAAGAACTACAACAAGAAATAGTCAAACCCACTATTTATTTTTATTTATCTATTCATGAGAGATACAGAAAAAGAGGCAGAAACATAGGCAGAGGGAGAGGCAGGCTCCTCACAGGGAGCCCAGGACCCTGGGATCATGACCTGTGTCAAAGGCAGATGCTCAGCCCCTGAGCCACCCAGGTGCCCCACAAATCCACTATTTTAGTTGGAGGCTTCAACATCTCTTTATCAGTAATTGACAGGTCCAGCAGGTGGAAAATTAGTAAGGATATAATTGAGATGAACAGCAGCATCAATCAGTAGGATCTAATTGACTTTTATAGAATATTTCATTCACACAGCAGAATGCACATACTTCTTACGGTCATATGGAATATTCACCAAAATAAACCACATTCCGACCCACAAAACACACAACAAATTTAAAAGGTCAGAGATCATACAAAGTATGCTCTTGGAATACAATGGAATTGAAGTAGAAACCATTAGTAGTAGATGCTAGAAAGGTAACTGGCAAATCTCATTTGGAGATTAAACAACACATTTCTAAGTAACACATGAGTCAGAAGAAGAAATCTCAACTAAAATCAAAAGTATTTTGAAGTGAGTGAAAATAAAAATATGACTTCTAAGAATCTGTAGAGGGATCCCTGGGTGGCGCAGCGGTTTGGCGCTTGCCTTTGGCCCAGGGCGCGATCCTGGAGACCCGGATCGAATCCCACGTCGGGCTCCCGGTGCATGGAGCCTGCTTCTCCCTCTGCCTGTGTCTCTGCCTCTCTCTATCTCTCTGTGACTATCATAAATAAATAAAAATTAAAAATCTGTAGAATGCAGCAAAAGCTGAGCTTATAGGGAAATTTATAGCATTGAATATGTGTATCAGAAAGAAAGAAAGACCTAAAATAAAGAATCTAGGCTCCTACCTTAGGAAACTAGAGGAAGAATACTTTAAAATTAAGCAGTTATATTAAAATAGATAATAAAAATTAGAAAACAGGAAAACAGAGGGAAAAAATGAAGCCAAAAGCTGGTTTTTGAAAAAAAAAAATCAATAAAACTGATAAATATCTAGCCAGGCTAACCAAGAAAAGCAAAGAAAAGACACAATTACTAATATCAGAAATGAAAGAGGGGCCATTACTACTGATCCTATGGACATATAAAAAAATAGCAAAGGAATATTACAAACTACTCTATGGTCTATAAATTTGGTAACAGGTGATGTGAACCAGTTCTATGAAAGAGACAACCTATAAAACCTGACACAAGGAAAAATAAATAATCTGAATAGTTACATATGTATTGAAGATATCAAATCAATAACTTTCCAGACAAGAAAGCACCAGTTCCAGAAAAGTTCACTAGTGAATTCTGTCAGATATTTAAGAAATATCAATTCTTTACAGTCTTTTCCAGAAAACATTCTATAAGGTCAGCTTTAATTCCATACCAAATTACAGAAAATTACACAAAAGAAAAACTATAGACTGTCTCTTGTGAACATTAAAATATTCATCAATATCTTAGCAAATCTAAACAACAATCTAAAGAAACAGTCATATACCATGATCAAGTGGTCTTTATTCCAAGTAGAAAGTCTGGTTCAACATTTATAAATTAATGTAATCAATTATATCAACAAGCCAAAGAAGAAAACTCATATGAGCATAACAATAGATGCAAGAAAAGCATTAGACAAAACCCAATATCCTTTCATAATAAAAACTCTCAGTCACCTAGGAATAGAAGGGAACTTCTTCAACTGGATAAAGAGCATCTACAAAAAGCCTAAAGTTATCATCATACTTAATGGTAAGAAACTAGACACTTCCCCCCAAAGTTTAAGAACAAGCCAATAATATTTTTTGTTTGTTTTGTTTTTAAGAATGTTTCTTCTATGCAACATCATACTGGAAGTCCTAGCTAATTCAATAAAAAGGAATCAAAGATAAAAGTACACAGTTTGAGAAGGAGGAAATAAAACTGTTTGCAGATGACATGGTTGTCCATAAAGAAAATGCCAAAGAATCAACAACTAAAAACCATCCCAGAACTAAAAAAATGAATATAGCAAGGTTGTAGGATATAAGGTTAGTATACAAAAGTCAACTGCTTTTTTATATATCATAAATGGTTAATTGGGATTTAAAAATTAAAAAAAATGCCAGTTAATTAGCACCAAAAAACCTGAAATATTTAGGTATAAATCCAACAAAGTATACATGAGATCTATATCAGGAAAACTACAAAATTCTTATGAAAAAAAAACCAAAGAACTAAATAAATGGAGAGACAGCTCATGCTCGTGTATAAAAAGACTCAACCTTATTAAGATGTTATTACTTTCAACTCTATTGATACAAATAATTCCAATAAAAATCCTAGGAATTTATACCTTGAATACTGGCAAACTGATTCTGAAATGTATATGCAACAGCAAAAGACCTTGAATTGCCAATGCAATACTTAAAGAAGACCATAGCGAAAGAACTGGCATTACCCAACTTCAAGACTTAACTACAGAACTACATAATCAAGACAATGTGGTACTGGTGAAAGAATAGGCAAATAGGTAATAGAAGAGAGTAGTTAACCCCCAAGTAGACACAAATATAGTCAACTGATCTTTGGCAAAGGAGTTAAGGCAATTCAGTAGAGACAAAATATTCTATTTAATGAATACTGCTGGAAAAATTGGACATTTGTATACAAATAAATTTAAATAAAGATAAATAAATATCTAGACACTAACCTTACAGTTTTCACCAGTTAGTTCAAATTGAATCATGGACCTAAATGTGAAATGCAAAAATATAAATCTTTAAAAAAACATCAGAGAAAATTTAGGTGACGGTGGTTTTGGTGATGAATTTTTAGATACAACACAGAAAGACTGATCTATGAAAAAAATAGTAAGTTGGACTTCATTGAAATTAAAAACTTTGCTACATGAAAGATAACATGAAGAGAATGAGAATACAAATCACGGGCTGGGAAAAATATTTGCAGAAGATATATCTGATAAAAGACTGTTATGTAATATGCAAAGAGCTCTTAAAATTCAACTATAAGAAAACGAACAACCCAATTAAAAAATAGGCAAAAACCTACCAAAGAAGATACACAGATAGCAATAAGGTTGTTCAACATCAGTTGTCATGATGTTGTTACAAATTTAAACAATAATGTGAAACTACTACCTATTAGAATGGCTAAAAATTAAAAAAAAACACCTAATAATGTCATATGAAAACAAAGACATGGAGCAACAGGAACTCTTATTCTTTTCTAGTAGGGATGAAAAATAGTAGAGGCAGTATAGAAAGCAGTTTAGCATATTCTTACACAGCTAAATATAATCTAACCAAATGATACCGCAATGTGTTTCTAGGTATTTACCTAGATAAGTTAAAAACTTATATTCACACAAAAAATTGCACATAAATATTTATAGCAACTTTATTCATTATTGTTGCAAAGTGAAAAGCAACCAAGATGCCCTTCAAAAGATGAATGGGTAAACCAATTGTAGTGCACCAATACAATGAAATATCATTCAGCAATAGAAAGGAAATGAGTCATCAAACCACTAAAAGACAAGGAGAATTTTTAAATGCATATTGCTTTGTAAAAGAAGCTATACTGAAAAGGCTAAATACTGTATGGTTCCAATTATATTGGCATTCTGAAAAGGCAAAATTATAAAGACAATAAAACAATTGGTGGAGAAGGGCAGGAAAGTTTCAAGGGGAGAAAGGCAGGGTTGAATAGATGCAGCACAGGGAATTTACAGGGTGGTGAAACTATTCTTTATGATACTTTAATGGTAAATATATGATATTATACATTTGTCAAAATTCATGAAACTATACAACACAAAGAGTCAATCCTAATGTAAACAATGGACTTTAGTTAATTGTAATGTATCAATGGTGGTTTATCCATTGTAATAATGTACCACACTAATGCAAGAAATGTTAATAATAAAGGAAATTTTGAGGAGGGGAGAGAGTGGAGCCTAATGGAACCCTATATACTATCTTTTTAATTTATTATCAACCTAAAACTTCTCTAAAAAATAAAGTATAATCATCATCATCATGGTAATAATGATAAAAAAAAAATCAAGGTGTTGGCAGGCTATGTTCCTTTCTGGAGACTCCAAGAGAAAAATCTTCAACTTTTTTTCCATTTTCAAAGCCAGCAATGTATACCATCTCTCTGAGTCTACCATTGCCATCATATCTCTTTCTCTGACCATAGCTGGAAGAGGTTTTCCACATTTAAAGACTAATGTGATTAACTTGTGCCTACCTAGATAATCCAAGACAATGGTCCCATCTCAAGACCCTTTCCTTAATCACATTTGCACAAACTCTTTTTTGCTATATAAAGTAACACAAATTTACATCTTGTCATGTAAATTTGGACATGCCCATTAGGACATGGGCATCTTTGAGGGGCCATTATTCTGCCTACTATGACCATGTCAGTCATAAAAAAAAAAAGGAGAAAGAAAATTCCAGAAATATTTAGAAGTAAAAATACCGAGGACTTAATGTTTGAATGTGTATGAAGCACTGGGGGCTTCAAGGATGAGGACTAGGTATAAATGTACAATCACATCCAGATTATTGGCTTGAGGACATGGTAATGAGTAATCTACTGAGACTTTCTACATAGTTCCATGGCCCTTTAGGGACAATATTACTAAGAAGTAAACAAGACTGACTTTTAGGAGAATTTACTGATTTCATGATTCCTGGCTAACTACTTTGTGGATTATAACATAGGTATTTCTGACCTAAACAAAAATGAAAAAAAATTAAAAGTTTTAAAAATATGAATGACAAAGTTTTTCATTTTTCCCTACCACCATGTTTGTCAAAGTCATGACCAGATAAACCTATAAATTTGCCCCAACTTAGGAATGTTTAATGACTTCCCCTAAAGAATCAAACACCTTGATATGATTTTGAAATTCTCCAATTTCAGCTCTACTCACTTTCCTCTCACTTGTACCTGGGTTTAGACATGCTGAAATTCTTTCATTTCTTTCATTGAGCCATGTCTCCCTCTTGCCTCAAGCTTTGAACACACTGCTCCTTCTGCCTAGGAAACGCTTCTCTCCTTTGCTTGGCTGGCTATTCCTTTGGATTTCCTTTCAAAAGTCACATCTTTCAGAGGCTTTTCCCAGCCTTTTGAATCTGAGTTAGGTAGCCTACATGTTCTGTGACAGCCATCTGTATATTTCCTATTATAATGATTGTTATCCTAAAGAGCAATTACCTATTTAATTGCTTCCATTCATGGACTAAAAACTGTGAGGGTAGAGACAACCCCTGGCCTGCTCAACATTTTGTCTCAGGTGACTAGCATGGTATCCAGTACAGAGTGGATGCTGTGAAAATACTTCATCAGAATATTTTGGGAATCAGTATTTTCTGAAAGCTCTCTCCCATAATGCCAGTGTATAGTTGGGGTGATGAAACAGTGGTATTTTCTTCTTTCATATTACTAACTTTAACCACCCTTCCTCATCTCATTCCAACCAGTTTTTATGCCAGAGAATAAACGTTGCCCTGATAGAAAATAGACTCAAAGACTGTTAGGACTGATTGGGAGAAGAAATAAAGGTAAAAAATAGGATTGGAGGGAAATTTATTAAATCCAGTTTTAGAATGAGTTTTATATTGCTGTATGGTTAGTAGATAAGTTCAATATATATCTTGAAGTTCAGAGAAGAGATAGTTCAAGGTTGCTGATACATATCTAGATAAGACTACAGGATCTTTATTCCAAGTGCTATTAAAAATTGTCAGAATAGTTGCATTGGAGCAGTGGAGAAACTAAATAATAAGGAAGAGGAGTCAGTGTAAATCAACATTTTAAGAACTTTGAGCAAAGGTAAAAGCTATTGAATAGCTGTTTTAAAATATATCAGATTTTTAAAAAATATTTCAATATAGTTGACACTAATGACACACATTAGTTTCAGGTGTACAACATAGTGATCAACTTGTTTATACATTATGCTATTCTCATCACAAGTGTAGCTACCATCTGTCAACATACAATACTACTACAATATCATTGACTCTAATCCCAATTCCATACTTTTTATTCCTGTGAATTATCCATTCCATAACTGGAAGCTATATCTCCACTTCCCTTCACCCATTTTGCCTATCTCCCTACCTTCCTCCCATCTGAAAACCATCAATTTATTCTCTGTATTTATGGTCTGATTCTGCTTTTTGTTTGTTCATTTGTTTTGTTTTGTTTTAGATTTGATATATGAGTGAAATAATATGGCATCTCAGATAAAAGGAAGCATATTTCTTTCAAAATAACTATCGATCATCTCTTTTTTTTCTGACAGGAGAGAAGCTTGAAGAGATTAAAGAATGTTGTTATAGTACCAAAAAGATTGAAGATAGAGGTGTTGGGAGGAATGTATGGTAGAGACTTGTTTTTAAGGTATAGAAATGGAGAAGGTCAAGAGTACAAATGGATAAAGAGAACACCCTCCATCCCTATTTTGTGAGATTGGGAATGAACAGGGATATTTGTGGAAAGAAGAATTTGACAAGGATGATCCTGATTGCCATAATTTTTCTTTGAAATAAGAATCAGGGTATTCTATGGAACTGAAATGTATTTGTAGATATAGTGCTATCACTGTTTACTGGATAGAGAATTGAGTACTAAATACAACCCCTAAGTTTTAGATAAAATGTATATAGTTCAAAGAAAAATAAATTAAAAGAAGAGACATGAACCTGAATTCAATGACATAAAAATATTTTTTTGCAAAAATTTACTTCAGTTTTTTTTCCAACAACTTATGATAGGCTAAAGATAAATACATCTACATTTGCTTTTAATTTCAAGGAACACATCAGCCTTCTCTCAATCATCTTCCCACCCCAAAGTTATTCTACATTTTTAAATATTATTACAGAAATTTCATGCTTTGATGTCAAAACACCTAACTGATAATATCTAAGTTTAGTCTGACTCTTAATATATTTTGAAATATGAACTAATATGAAATTCCTTTACCTAAAATAAATATGCAACAGTGGAAAAGCTTGATTTAGAAGGAGATGATTTCTATTATCTATCTATCATCTATCTATCATCTATTGATATGCATCTATATATCATCTATCAATCATCTATTTTTTTCTACAGTAGTTATCTGCAATGCTGGGAACCTTCTGTTCTCCCTCAGTCATGTGCAAGACCTATCTCTTTAAACCTTCCTAGATCTGGACATGTGATGAACTGTTTGGTTTTCAAAAGTGTTCTCTGTAAATAAAGTCAAGTAAATCTAAGTAAATGAAAGGAGTTCTTAAGTCAACAGATCTGGAATTAGTAGGTGCTAATTGTCAATAGTGATTGTCTAACACATGAATAAAACATATAAGATTTGAGTGGATGCTATCAACAAGCTCAGAATAAATAAAAGTTTACCAGACTGCAAACTAAAATTTGTGAGATTTCACCAATTTCTTATTACTTCAGTTGATCTTAAATGAGTAAAAAAAATACTACATGTCTTACATGGTGACTGTTTTTTTTTCTATTTTCTTTGTTGCTAATGCTTTTTATTTTATTCAATAAAATTTCCTTATTGCTTAAATTATAATTTCATAAGGCGCTAATAATTTCTGTTTTGGATGCTAAAGCAGTATCCTTTATTTTTTTCCTGATGTGATCTATGTTTGCATTTTCCTATGTTTAAGACATAAACATGTAAATAAATGAGAAGTTAAAGTGAGTTGACATTATAGAAAACACTTGTGTTAAAGGATTAAATAGTCATTGAGGACATTTTCCAAAATATTTTATTCCCACATTCTTTGGCTGCGATTATTAACTGATATATTTCTATTATTGTTAATAAACAGTGGAGATTGTGCTATATTTTAAAATTAAGATTTTCTAATATTTGAAGTGTTCCATATTTTATTGCTGACTTGGTTTTGTGAAAATGTTGTACAACTCTCTAAATTTGCCACTTGGCAAATGTTTATTGTAATATAATATAGATCTAAATTTTATTTTATTTATTATTATTTTTAGCAAATATCTGTTTAATGAATGGACATATAAAATAATTTAAGTAACAATTTTTGAGTGTTACAGCCAGAAAAGTCAGATTATCTAAACCTGAACAGATGATATATTGTTTTCTTCAAGTTAACTCCAAATCAATTAGCTGTGAGTACCAACATTTCATATTGACTGCAATGAGAATCCCTTGGTGGCTACATAAGAAATCAATTGGAAAGAATTCTGTGATTAAATACTAATGTCTACTAAGCCAACAGAATAGAAAGAGGGCTACCACCTTTGCTGTGAAGTAACCCCTAAGATGTGTCCTACCCCCTTATTCTACAGATAATCTAGGCTTCAGAGTGTTAACACATTTTATTATATGTCACACAATCAGTGGAAAAATTATGATACAAACTCAGACTCTCAAATTCTCGACTATATTCTCTTCTCGCAGTCTGCTGACTATATCTCTTCCATTGAGACTATCTTACTTTTACCACGATAGGTGCTTTTATCCTTAGAGGATTGCAAACAACCTCTAGGAGTACACACAAGTTGGTTGTTACGCGATGAACGTTAAGTTAAATAAGAAGTTTGAAATACTAATACAGTATTTAGCATATGGTGAACAATCAGTGCGTAGTCTTGAATATTACTTCTTTAATATTACTCTTCTTCTGGTTGCTATATTTAAAATTCACCTTTCTCTCTGGGCCATTTTCTCATGTAGATCTAAATTTTAATTCTGTTTGCATTTTATGACATTACTGAAAATTTCTTAATGACACACATACTGCAATATGGAATGTTTAGGAAATCATTGGTTCAGAAAGAAGAGATAAGATTTTGTAAACTGGTTTCATTCAAATTAGATTTTCTTTTGGGGGAATCCCTGGATGGCTCAGCGGTTTAGTGCCTGCCTTCGGCCCAGGGTGTGGTCCTGGAGTCCTGGGATCGAGTCCTACATCAGGCTCCCTGCCTTTCTCTCTGCCTATGTCTCTGCCTCTCTCTGTGTGTGTCTCTCATGAATAAAGAAATAAAATCTTAAAAAAAAATAGATTTTCTTTCAAAACACTTTAAATGAAAAAGATAAATTCAAGCATAAAACTTGAAAACTATAGCACTTTGCCTTTTCTTAAACCTCATCCTTGAATCTTTATGGTATTTAATTCTCATAACTATTTTCAGCATTAGCCTTTAAGCAGGTCAACATTTTTGAATAGCAACTTTATGCCAGTTATTAGAGACACAAAGATATTAAAGTAGGAGGATAAATAAATAATTTTATTTAAACAATTGATTGCTGAGTAGTATTTAAAATACTGACTCTACATGAAATAAAAAGTAAATGTTTTCAAAAGTTAATTACAAAAGAATAGGAATGATATGCTACCATTTACAGAAAATTTTAAACACAAGGGAATAAGAACATACATTGCTTATGAATTATACATAAAGTATGGAAACCTTTACTGAAGTAGAGTGAGTAGAAAGAGACTAGAAAAATAAGAGGTTGTCCAATCACAAAATACAAAAGAAGCCTCAGGAGGGATTCAGACAATACCCAGAGGGCAATGGAGAGTGACTGGAGTGTTTTACATGTTTGAGAAGATATGCAGAAGCATACATGGCATAATCAGGTGTACACTTTAGAAAGATTCACTGGAGGGATGTGTGGGTGGCTCAGTTAGTTAAGTGTGGGAGTCTTTTTGATTGGGGCTCAAGTCATGATCTCAGGGTCATGAGATCAAGCCCCATGTCAGGCTTCACATTCAGTGGGAAGCCTGCTGGAGATTCTATCTGCTTCCCCCCACCCCACCCTGTATGCAGGCACTCTCTCTCTCAAATAAATAAGTAAAACTTAAAAAAAAAAAAAAGGAAAAAAAGATTCCTTCAGGTTTCTCCATGAAGACATTGGATGTGGATAAGACTGGAAAACCGACCAGTTAGGAGAATAGGGCATTAATCCAGGTGAGAGATGACTGTGGCTCGAATTGGGGTAATTCAGTGGGAAGGAAGAAAGTAGACAAATTTGAAAGGCATTAGAGATTTCATAGAAAAGGACTCAATTGACTTGATTTAGTCGATGAGGAGGGGAAGAAATGTTTCCAGCCCATCTGTGAATCCTCATCTAACAGTTTATAAAAAGTATAGAGAATGACGTTGTATGTTACATTACATCAGGGAGATGCAATTGGCAAAATCCAGATTGTGAGACAATCCACATAAACAAACCTTTCAAGGTCTTCCAGGAATAATCTATAAGGGGGAAGAAGATAAGGACGGAAGGAAGGGCCTAGAGGTCAGTGGTCCTCAACTACAGGTAGTTTTGCCCTCCCACTGGAGATTTGACAGTTGGCAAGTATTTGCGGTTATCGCAACCTGGAAAGTACTATGGCATCTAAATAAAGGTTTAGGATTATGCTAAACATTCAACTTTACATAGGACAATCCCCTATAACAGTTGTCAGCCCCCGGTGTCAGTTGTGCTGATGTTAGAAAATCCTGCTATAGGGATCCCTGGGTGGTGCAGGGGTTTAGTGCCTGCCTTTGGCCCGGGGCGCCATCCTGGAGATGCGGGATCAAATCCCACGTCGGGGTCTCGGTGCATGGAGCCTGCTTCTCCCTCTGCCTATGTCTCTGCCTCTGTGTGTGTGACTATCATAAATAAATAAAGATTTTTAAAAAATGCTTAAGAAAATCCTGCTATAAATTACATGATACTTAAACGGCATATCAACTAACTACAATTTATGGACCTTCAAATTAAAACATGTCTAAAGAATGGGCACTCATATATATGTGAATATCGACTTGATATTTGATAATAGTAACAATCTACTATTGTATTTTAGATACGGTATTATAGTCACCCTTTAAATAGTGCTTATTTTTTAGAAGTATATATTGAAATCCTGATGAATGAAATTATATGATATCTAGGGAAGAGATAATAAATAGATGGGGACAAATGATATTTATTAGGATTGGATGAGATTATGTGGGGGATTTGATACATTATCTTACCTACTTTTGTGTTTGTTTAAAAATATGCGTGATTAACAAAATGATTCCAATAAATAAAAATAAAATAAATAAATAAATAAATAAATAAATAGATAAATAAATAAATAAAACAGGAAAAAAAGAAAACGATTCCAGTTTTCTTTTTTGCACGATACCACTCACCGAAGTGA
The DNA here is from genome assembly GCF_905146905.1 of Nyctereutes procyonoides. Lineage (NCBI taxonomy): Eukaryota > Metazoa > Chordata > Mammalia > Carnivora > Canidae > Nyctereutes > Nyctereutes procyonoides. Next base: position 1,667,097 of record NW_026575036.1, read on the forward strand.
AATAAACATAAATTATAAAATATTTTTTCTCTCTTTCCTCATTCTCTACTCCATCTTTTCCTTCTTGTTCTTTTTTTTTTACCGGTGATTTAATGATATAGGTACTCCTGTAAACATGCTTTGTTAACATATATTTGAGCATTTTTTCATATTGTTAAATATTTTTAAAATATTATTTAAAATGCTTCATAACATATCACATTTTGCAGATATTTATTAATTTTTTGCTATAAAATAACAATTATTATGTGTAGGTGCATGAATCTGGTGGGGGTTTCTCATTGTTTCCTCAAGCTAAAATCTCTAATGTGAGTTTACTGAATTAAGGATACTAATGAATATCAGCTTTTTAGTGCAATCTACAATCAAATTTATGTCCCTAAAATTCTTATCAGTTTATGGCTTCAAAGTAAATATTTTGTTGCACCCTCATCTCTAGATGTTATCATTTTATAAACTATATTCTAAAGAACCAGGTATAATGAGATTTTCTTTTATTTCATATTCTTTGGTTTCTTACTTTTTTCATATATTTAATAATCATTTATTTGCCATTTGGCATAATATTAAAAATAATCTACCCAATTTATTTGCCTCTTGGTTTTTAATTCTGTGTGTAATAACTTTGGCATAAAATAATTATTGATTTTAACCAACTAAAATCTCTTATTTTTTCCTGTCTAATGTGTTCTATTATATTTCATCACATCACTACCATACTGATATTATCTATCTATATTTTGTTATATTTTAAAATAGCCAATTCTATTTAGCTTTTAATTTATTTAAATGTTTGGTATGACTTTTTCTATTAAATATGTTGGCACTAATTATTAAATGATTTATTAACTTGTGATATCCAGTATCTTAAAATGTAATATAATATGTGCTAAGATCTGTTTCTCTGTATGCCATCAACTTACCTGCCAAATTGTTTGTCTATCTTGTTGACATATTTTAATTATACCATTAATTAACCACCACATTTTCATTCATTGTATATTAAAATGTGTTTTATACTTTATTGGCTTTTAGAATGTTTTAATATCATTATGTCATCATAATTAAAATTTTCTGGACCCTTCTTAACCACAGTGGGGTTTTTTTGACAATTACTAGAATCAATTATTGAAATTTCAATATTATTTTATTAGGCCTTTGGAATTATTTCAGGTATATAAAGAAATTTGAGGGAGATTCGTCATCTTTAAATGATTTTCTCAATTAGGTAAAAAGTTTATCCATACATTCTTTCAATTTTCCTTAATATTTCTAAGTACATTTTGTAGTAGTATTTTGACAGATACTGTACATTTCTTGTAAAGTTTATTATTGAGAATTGTGTTTTTGTTTCTTTCGTGGATGGGATCTTTAAAGTTTTCTAACTGGCTATAACTCTAGATGAGAAAACTATTGAATTTTATATTATATTTTCTTTCTGGGTATTGACACTCACTATTTTTGTTACGTTTGAAAGATTAATTTAACTTTCTTGAATCTTCTGATAAGACAAATAAATAATTCACATTTAATAACAGTTTGTACCCATATTTCTGATAGGTAATTATTATTTTTGCTATATCACATAACAGAATTTCCAAAATCCCAATATATAGATTGTATTCTTGCTTCTTTTTTAAAGCATAATTCTTTTGTGAAAAGATATAAAGGGGATTAAAATTAAACAATAACATACAATTATGTCAGATAGCACTCCCTCAATAAGCACAAAAAGGGCACACCCCAAATTTGAACCACCAAATTCATAATCATCTAAAATCTGTATTCATTACCTTAATTCATTTCTATCACAGTGTGATGGTGGTATAATATCCACAATGAATGACATTGAAACTCAAGACGGGAAGCCAGAAACATTTCTGGCAATTGTAAAACTTTCTGACTTGGGGTTGTAAAAGAAAATAGCTTGGTAGGAGCAGGGATGTCTTCAGGGAAGTAAACTGTGCATCGTTTGGGTGGAGAAAAGCAGTACAGATAAAGACAGCAAGAAGCCACTTGGAAACTAGGTATGCTCAGATAATCGGTATCAGGATAACTGAAATCCACGAAAATTCCCAGTTCTCACTTTGCTTTGCTCCAAGGAATACACATTCTGTGTTGCCTACGGAATATTTATATAGATTAGTTTTTTTTTCTCAGCTTGAATTTATAAATGTGTGTCACACAAATGGTAAGGTTTTCTAAAAGTGTTTATCTGTTAAGAACTTCAAACCTCATGAAAACAAGTTAAATGCTTTTCACACAACACTTTCTAGACAAATACGAAAACTCTTCACTTTCAAAACCAGTAAGTATTATAAACTGGCATATGCCAAGTAAAGGCTAAATGAATGTCAAATGAACTATGAATACATGCCTTTATTTTTGTAAATAACTAATGTTCAAATATCTTCAATGCTTTCACAAGATTTTGTTCATATGCTTAACTAATGTCATAGCAGTAACAGTATCTAGAAGAAAATTTTTATAATAAATTTCCAGTTGAAGTATTGCAATGGACATGTTCAAGAGAATCAAATCTTCATAATATCTTGTTCAGTTATAATCCTAATCAAGTCCGCAAATCACGCCTTTCTATAATGTAAGATAAATGATTAAGGGTCCATTTTGTTGTTAATTCCCATTAGCACTGATGAGCCCCAAGCACACGTATCAAAGGCAGAATAGACTCTTTAAGAACTAAGACATCTTAAATATCTTAAAGAGGTATGATAATTCAAAATGTCTAAAATTTGATAGCACTTCAAGATCACCATTGTCTTAAGCAAAGTACTGGAAGGTGTTGGTAATTCAGTCAATAGAAGACACCCCTTAATTTTAAACCAGCCCTGAACAATTGCTCCTCATTGATGTAGAAGGAAGCTCTTCTGAAAATACTGTCATTTGTTTGTATCTAAAGCTCTTCTGGAAATGGCGTCAACTACCTGTAGCCATTGAAAACTTCCTAGCACTAAAAAAATAAATGAACATCAGTATTAAATTTCTCCCTAACAACTTGTGTCTGGCTCTGTCTAAGCTCTGCATGTAATCTTCTTTATTGAAAAGCTGGTTCTTCCTGCCTCCCATTTTTTCTGTTTTAGAAACAATTTTACAGAATCTCTTTATAATCATGGGCTGAAAAATATCTTCCTTGTAGGACTCTGATCCACTAGGAATCCTTCACTTTGGTCCTATAGCTAGCTACCTTAGCAAGCTCAAAATTCTATTAAGCAAATTCTAAAAACAAGTAATCCCAATGATGTCTATTTATATCTTCCTAATTTTCTTTTCTTATGAAACATTATGGATGCATATCTGTGGAGCTGAGAGGCTGAAATGGTCTCAACAATTTCCCTTCACATTATTTATTTTCCCAAAGATTGCTTTTAAAAGTCTAATTACCTGCCAAGGCTAATGCTACCTTTTGCTTTAAAACTTCTCTTGCTCTAATGTACAGAAAGATATTTTTGCCAAGTTGGGTTAGGAATGGCAATAATGGCAAATAAAAACCTAAATTAAGGAAGAGAGTGTAAATAAATTTTTAATCATACAAAATTTAGTACTTATGTTAAGAAACGAAATATTAAAAGTCATTTTATGCAGAGTGAATTTACATCAGAGCTGAATTTAAAGTTGTGAAGCTTTGAGTGATATGATAATCATGTTTTTCCCCTTTCAGTTGTACTAAGAGATTGAAATTTATATACTCAATAACTAGAAAAGTATCATAAAGGATCAGACTGGAGAAATCTGTCTCTCTCTATTTTTTGCTGTCACTCCCACAGTGATTTTAATATTTTTCCTATGTCTTTGCTGATTTCTTGTGCCAAACATTGTTTTCAAACACAGACGGTTTTGAAATGAGTGCTATAAACTGCATGTTTCTTAGCACATACACACATTTTACAGGTACTACAATGAAATCTTTAACAACAAGAAATGAAAAATAGAGGATGGCTAGGTCACCTGTCACTTTCAAACTTTACTAAACAGACTTGTTGTAAGTCTTAAATTTGGACTATTTTTATCACTTGACTCAAGCTTTATTATCTTTCTGAAACATGAAGGAAAAGAGAATCTTTCACAAACCAAACTACATCACATTTGCTTTATCCGTGGTTTTCAAATGTTTTGGGCAATATTCCAGAGACACTGATGAATTTTATGCATTTAATTCATGTTAAACTGGACTTGTGATTTATATAGCTACAGTATACTTGAGCTTTTTTCCTTCTGAGTAGTGGCCAGAACATATTGTTAATTTATTGGATTCTTTGTAGAAAGTGATGTATGCATTATTTGAAAACAGTAAAGTAGCTTCAATGAGTCATATAAATATATTCAAAATCTTATGAAAAAGAACATAAAACTTAAATAAGGATAACTGGTCTTTCTTGGATTAGATCAGAGATGTGATAAATTTTTCTTTTCATTAAATGATTATATATAATTGAAAGAGAAATGGGGCAGTGAGTTGCTCAAGCCATGTAAGCCTTTTCTGAAGCTGTATGTAAACTACTATAGGCACCTCTTTTCCTTGCTCTCACAAAACTGATATACAGTCATGCACAGTATAATGGAATTTATCTTCTTTGGATTAAGATTAGAAAAATAAAATTTAGTAAAAGCACCCCATCTATCACATGTTATCTATAATTATAAAATGACAATGCATAAATTATAATCCACATAGGTTTATTTCGTGAAACAGAGATATTTTCTTTTCTGGTTAATGAAAAGCATATGTGAGAATTGTAACAGATTTTTTTAAGTGATACCATGCCTTCTTGACATTGTGGTTCCTACATACTTCTCCCTAGCTACCATTCTCTTAGGTTTTTGTCATAAAGGGAGCAAATTGTTTTCAAGTTAAGTCGAATTTGTATATCTAATTTATGGAAAGTCAGTCAGATATTTTTACTCTGGAAAACTGTCTTCTCTTATGTCCTTTCACTGAATGTTACACATGGTATTTACAACTGTAATTCACTCATGCTTCAAAGTGTTTCTGTTAGGAGAGGGAGCTGATTCCTAACCACTGGACCACCAGGCTAAGTAGGTGATTTAGGCTGTCTTGCTGATCAGTTGTTCATTGAATAAACAAACCCGTCTATAAAAAACCTTTAACTCTAAACAATTATCATTATGCCCCAAATAATAACAAATCATTTCAGACCTTGCAAAAAATTATCCTATACTCATTAATATTTTATGTGAAAATTCATTATATAAACCATTCTTAACATAAGTTCTGGAGAGAGTGGTTTCTTCTCCTACTTGTGCAACTTAGAAAACTATCAGAATACTCATAAAATGGCACAGTTTGGGGGTTATGATCCAGTTAAAAACATTGTCAGTGCCACAAGTAATTTCAAATAGAACTTTCCATGAATGAATAACTAGCAAGAAAGCCATAAGGCCCAGATTTGAAAATCCAAAGATATTCTCGATGTTTTAACAAGAGAAACTATATCTTTTAGAATTTTGTTACATTTTGAACTGTTAATGGCCTTCTTTTAAGTAACCAGCACTTATGAACATCAAATTTCTTAAATTCTTTATAATAAATCAACATGAAAACAATTACAAAAGGAATGGGCCATGATCTGTCATTCCATGGCAATCACAATGTCCGTACAGGCATGCTTGGTCCTACTCCAAGGAAGTGCCATTTGCTATGTGTATGGCAACCCCTTCCCCCACCCCAGACTTTTGGAGGTGCCCAACATGCATAGCTTTATGTAGTCACTCTGTATTTACTAATTACTTAAGAATACCTAAAAACGTTTGTTTTTGATGGGGAAGATACCCTTTTAGCATTAAGGGGCATATCTCAATTTATTTAAAATATGCTTTTAAATTTATATGGTGAAAATAAAAATTCCGTTTGAAAATCTAAATCATAATATTATTTGGCAAAGAGATTGCAGTAATGAAGGATGAAGTAGAGTTTTAAAATTTTTAACTTTACCATCCTGACTTTTAATAAAATTTACGTGTATTGATATTTAGTTTTTATACACAAAGTCTCATTTTTGTTAGTACTTCCGTGTTGGCTACCTTTCTTTTACATTGAAAAATATAGCCTAAAAATTGGAGTGACACTGTGTTAACATTAAGAAAAAAAATCTATGCTACCCAGATTCCTCATCAGAAAGCTAAGAAGACACCAGTACAGTTAGAGGGCAATAGAGTGAAATCTTAGAAAAAAATATGGCTGAAGGAAACCTCTAGAGGTTATCTTTCAGCTTCATCCTGCTGGCTTTAGGCAAACTTTACCCAAACTATTGTAGGCAGATTGGTATCTAGGTTGTTTTAAAAGATCTTGGGGGAAGTAATTCCATAATCTCTTAATATCCTTTTTTATATCTAATCTGTTTGTCCATTTAATTTAGTTTATCTTCAGCAGACATGGATAATGTTACCCTTTAAAATACAATTTGTCATAACTTTGATAATTGAGGTAATGTTTACATATGAAAGAAAAGATGACGACCTCTTCTGACAGAAAATAATATTGCTTTATAATGTTAAATATGGACTTTAACATTAATTTTCCATTAAAAGAAGAATAAATCTGAATTTTGAGCCTAACTGGAGCCAAAGATCAAATTCATTCTTCTTAATGAGAAGACAATGTCACTCTCAGAAAGATATCTAACCTTCTACTTCTAAACATGAATAGACTCTATACACAATAATTGTTATAATCACAGTGACTACTTTTGAAATTTGTGTTCAATCCTAGTTTTCAGTGCCTTCATATTTAGTGTTTAGTGCTGCCTGTGCTATATTAGTAAGGCATTTATAATTCTATCTACACATTGTCACTCTTCAATTATCATTGTTAATAAGTTAACTGAACAAAAATTTATTTTCAAAAATTTTTAAATCAAAGAATCTCATTTTTTTTGGCTTCCTAGAATTTCTTACAATTATAACAAAGCCATGTTATTTTATAATTTCAGAGGTATGACTATTAAAGACATTAAATTATAATTTACATGCAAATTTGTGTAGTCCTTTTCTAAAGAGTTAAATTAGTACACTGTATGTTTTTTGTTATAATAAAATGCTTCATTTGAAACTGCTTATGTCTCATTTCTTTAGACTTGGGCCAGCCAGCTAATTAAAATGAGTAAAATTGGACGGATAGGGAAAAAATCAACTGCCAAAAATATAATCTTTATTTTTATTGTATAATGTTATATAGGTATAACATCAGATATTTTATTTTATTTTCAGTTAAAATGGAAGCAGATACAGGAGCTATTAAATAAGTTCACAATTAAAATTTCCTTTTTTTAATTCATTATTCCTTTTGGTTTGGATCCAAAAAATGTTTCACTTTCTTCTGTTCTAGTCAACATTGGGCTTTGTGTATTCTGTTGTAATGCATCTTTTAATTTTAAATGATGCTTAGTTTTCTTCAGTTCATTATGGAAAACAGATGTTCTCAAATACAGCTACTTCCAAACATGTATAGAATTTTTGCACGAATGTTTCCATAATTCGTAGAGTTCTGGTTTTCAGTGTCACCATATTTGGATTTGTAAAATTGTATTGCATGCTGATTCAGTAGTAAACCATTTGTAATTCTTCATTCATTGTATCTCTTTTATATATTTTTAAAGAATTTTGTCCTTGAATACAGAATTTGAGGATTTCAGATTTCAGGCAATCCCTTGTGTGTTTGTAGAAGAATCCTAGCATATGAAAATGAGCCAAAAGTTTGGTGCCATTTTAATTTCCTAAAGATAAAGTTTTTCTAAGAATGAGTTACTCGACTCACAAATTTGTATAATTAGTGCAAAAATTACTTCAAAGATATTTAAAGAACATTGGTGCTTAAAATATCAACCAAAAGAAAAAAAGAAAAGCCAAACTTTTGATTGGGTTTTAACTTGGGACAATTGGTATTTACCTGAATGTCAAGAATAAGCAATTGTCTTCAATCCTGAGTGGCATGTTTGTGTGTATGAATATATATGTATATGTGTATATATCTTCCATACTATGTGATATCAATACTACTAACCCTGTGTGGTAGATAGAGACAACTAACAACTAGGCCTCCATTTCATCAAGTAAAGCAACAAAACCTCAGTGGTGTAAGCCGTGGGAGCATATCCAGGAAGAAGGCCTTCGTTACTATGTTCATGGTGCGTTTCAGTGTTAACATTTTTAGCCTATAGAGTCACCTCATAAATGACACAATGAATACATGTAAATTTTCTCTTCCTATATTTAAATTTCCTTATATTTAAGTTTCATACCACTGCAAGAGCAATGCCCCTTGTCACACTCACACATTAAAAGACTACATTAATCTCTTGAGGATTTTTCTCACATAACAAATAATTTTCTCAATTTGTACCTATCATTGCAGGACAGCATGAATAATAGAGTCAAATAGGTATTATTATTTACATGTAGACATTTATCAGCTGCAATGGAACTTTCACATATACTTAACCTTGTCCAATATTTTGTCCTATAAATTCTCAAGTCTATCTTCTACACTTGGAACTATATTTCCAGCTAGACTTACGTTTGCAAATACTTGTTTCATTTTCGACTCATAATTTCTGTTATCCTCTATAGACACTTCTTTATGAACTTATCAGTGGTAAAAGGCTTTGATGCTTGAGCAATTTTTTTCAGTTAGTATACATTTGCATTTCATTGTAACACCACATATTTTATTTGCATTTCAAAATAAGCCCTGTTTAAATATCAGTATTTTTCAATTAATTAAACTTTTACCATACATTTTTCCCATATATTAGTCAGAATTCTTCTTCTTTTTTTCATATCCATGAATTAAATGGTATTCTTTTACACAGACATGAAATATTGGCATGTTAAACATAAGATACTCAATATTTCCACAACTAAATTTACATTACTGTTTTTCATGAAACATGGGACCCTCTGGCCTTATCTTATATTTCCTATAAAGAAATGGATGTAAAAAAAAATTCCTCAATTCTAGTTGATGGAAAGTAACAGGAGAAATGCTATCATAAAGCATAGCTGGCTGCCACCTGGCCTCAGTAACAAGGAGACAATAAGGGATGATGAGGTACTAAAGGATTAAAGAAAACATGTACCAGTTAAGAAGGTGAGCCACAGCCATTTTAGTTCATTGATGCCGCATCACAATCTGGGCATACTTTTACAAGTGACCTGATGTGTGAAATTATATGTGTAATATCCTTTCCACATTAGGGTAGCTAAGAACAAAAAACTCGGTGGCTAAATTTGGCTCAAGGGCCACAAGTTGGTGACTCTGCTTTAGAACATGGTTGCTGTTTTTTTAATCTGTAATAGTATTATTCAGTCATCACCCGACTCTTCTAAGTTTTTTCCATACAGCATCTTATTAAAAGAAAATAATACTGTCCTTAGAGGACTCTTTTGCTTTTGTTTATTATACACACATTCAAATATCTGTTATAGACTTACAAGGGACTTTTCAAAATATTTTGAATTTGTGATTGTTACAAATATGCACTCTAGAGTGTAATGACCTTGGGTAAATAAAGGTATCTTAATGATCTGATCTGTAATACTAGGAAAGAGTGGTTCATACTAGTATGATTATTGTGGGAATTAAATGAGATAAAATATGTGAATACCTTAGTGTACTCTGATGTCTGTTTTTTAAAAAAGACCTTTTTTTTTTTTTTTTTTTTAAAGAGCAGCATTAGGTTCACAGTAAAACTGAGTGGAAAGTGCAGAGAGTTCTCATTTACTCCTGCCCCCAAGCATGAATAGCTCCCTCACTATCACACACCAGAGTGGTATATTTGTTGTTATTAATGAACCTAATGATAATGATGAAAGGACACATCATTATCATCCAAAATCTATAGTTTACATCGGGGCTCACTGATGGTATCTATGACATTCTATGGGTTTGAACAAACATACAATGCTTTATAGCCATCAGTAGTGTATTATATAGAATAGCTTCACTTCACTGCTTAAAAATTCTTCCCTTATTTCTCCTTCTCTCCCTTCAACCCCTGGCAACAACCGATCATTTTACTATGTGTAAAATTTTGGCTTCTCCAGAATGTCATAGAGTTCAAATCATGAAGTATTTAGTCTTTTCAGATTGTCTTCTTTCACTTAATAATGTGCATTGGAGGTCATTTCATGTCTTTTTATAAATAGGTGATTTATATCTTTTTAGCACTGAACAATATTCTGTTGTCTGGATGTACAATTTATCCATTCACTTACTGAAAGATATCTTGGTTGCTTCCAAATTTGGTAGTTATGAATAAAACTGCTATAAATATCCATGTGTGGGTTTTGGGTGGATCTAAGTTTTCAATTCATTTGGGTTGAAATAGCACCCAGGAGTAGTGCTATTGCTGGATTGTATGGTAAGGGTTTGCTTAATAAGAAACTGCCAGTCTTCCAAAGTGGCTGTACCACTTTGCATTCTCACCAACAATGAGTGAAAATTCCTCATCACATTCTTGCCAATTTTGGTAATTTCAGTGTTTTGGATTTTCATCATTTAAAAAAAGCATGAAGAGGTATCTCATTGTGTTTTAATTTGCATTTCCCTAATGACACATGCTTTGTGAATCTTTACGTATACCTATTTGCCATCTGTTAATCTTTGGTGAGGTGTCTGTTTCGGTCTTTTGCCCACTTTTTGCATCAAGTTGTTCATTTTCTTGTTGAGTTGTAAGAATTCTTAGTATATTTTGGATAAGAGTCTTTTATCAGGTATGCCTTTTGCAAATATCATTGTCAAGCCTGTAGCTCGTATTCTCATTTTTTGTCTTTGGCCGAAAGGATTTTAATTGTAATGAACCTTGGCTAATCAAATGTTTCTTTTATGAATTGTGCCTTTGGTATTATATCTCAAAAGTCATCTCCAATGTATTCTATAATCCATTTTGAGTTAAATTTTGTGAAGAATGTAGTATTTGTGCATATATGAATTTTTTTTTTGCTGTGGTTGTCCAGTTGTTTCAGGATCATTTGTTGAAAAGACTATAATTTTTTCCCCATTGCATTGCTTTTGCTTATTTGTCAGAAATCAGTTAACAAAATGTATTTGGTTCTCTTTCTGGACTCTATAATGTTCCATGGATTTATTTGTCTATTCTTTCATCAATACACACTGTTTTGATGTTGTAGTTTCATAGTAAGTCTTGAGGTAGGTTGGTATCAGTCCTCTGAATTGGTTCTTATCCTTCAAATTTGTGCTGGCTGTTCCTGATTTTTTTTTCTCTTTCCATTCTAACCTTAGAATTAGTGTGCTGATATACACAAAATAACATAAAGGGATTTTGACTGGAATTATTTTGAATCTATAGATCCAGTTAGGAAGAACTGAAATATTTTTAGAAAAATATTCAAATATTCAAGTATAATTAATATAAATTCTATATTAATTTCACATGTAAAATACAATGACCTAACAACTCTATACATTTCTCAGTGCTCATCAGGGTAACTGTGCTCTTAATTCCCGTTATTTATTACAGTCATTTCCCCCACCTACCTCTTCTCTGAACAAAACCTCCACTTTGATCTCTGTGTTTAAGAGTCTAAGAACTGACATCTTGATAATAAGGTCTTCCTATCCATGAACATGGACTATTTTTCTAATTATTTAGTTCTTTGACTTTTTTCATCAGAGTTCAAAATTTTCCTCATATAGATCTTATACACATTTTGTTACATTTATACCTGTCCTGCTTTTTTAAAATCTCACTAAATAGTAATTATTCTCATTTAAAAAAAATTAAAATGGCATTGTCAACTGAAAGTGACAGTATCCCATTGATACATTTGAAGGGGTCAATACTGATTTAAATAAACACATTCTGATGTGATTTCAATGAATTAGTAAATGCTCTGTGATGGGTAAATGGGTATCCCTAATACCATCTATACTTTTGCCATGCCTAAATATTAAAAAAATTAAAATGTAAAAACTTTTCAGTTGTACTAATTGATTATAATATCATAGTGCAAGCCATATTTCCTTGTTTTAAATCCCTTACCCAGCCCACTAATGTGTAATTTGAGGCAGGTTATTTAACTTCTTTGTTCCTAAGTCTCTTCAGCTATAAAATGATAAGAATAAATTAGCTCTTTGGGTCACTGAGGAATTAATATAAGAAATAATGCTAGATGCCTGGTGGCTCAGCAGTTGGCTCAGAGCATGATCCTGGAGTCCCAAGATCAAGTCCCACAATGGAGTCCCTGCATGGAGCCTGCTTCTCCCTCTGCCTGCGTCTCTGCTTCTCTTTCTCTGTGTCTCTCATGAACAAATAAATAAAATCTTTAAAAAAAAAGAAATAATGCTAGATATATGCTTAGCAATATGTAACTACTAATATTTTAATGATTTCTGGAAGTAAATGGAGATTTAAAAAAATGAAGTAATCAAAAATAATTTTGATTATAAAAGAAATATATGCTCACCATAGAAAAACAGAAGGAAACATTAACATTTTAGTGTCTTTTATCTAGAATATTTTCTGATTCATGACTTTTTGTTTGCTTTCTTTTATATAACTGTGTTCCTATTATATATACAATCTGGCATCCTGGCAGTTTCTTTTTCCCTTGACAATATGACAAGAATTTGCTCATTTTTAAAAAAGATTTTATTTATTTATTCATGAGAGACAGAGAGAGAGAGAGAGAGGCAGAGACACAGGCAGAGGGAGAAGCAGGCTCCATGCAGGGAGCCGGACGCAGGACTTGATCCAGGTTCTCCAGGATCACACCCTAGTCCGAAAGCAGTGCTAAACCACTGAGCCACCCAGGCTGCCCAAGAATTTGCCCATTTTCAAAAAGACTTATTTATTTATACTTGATTATGCAAATTTTTTTACATTAAAAAAATTCTTTTAGGGAAAGAGAGAGAGCAAGTGTGCATAAGCATGGTTGGGGAGGGGCAGAGGGAAAGGAGATTGAGAATCTTAAGCAGGTAGAGCCTGATGTAGAGCTCAATCTCACAGCCCTGAGTTCATAACCCAAGCCGAAATCTAGAGTTGGCTGTTTAACTGAGCCACCTAGGTGCCCCTGATTATGCAAAGATTTTAAAAAAAATGACATCAATTTCAAAAATATAGATATTAATTATACCAATTAAATAAATCTGAGTATATAAGTATAATGGGAATTGCAAGTAGAGAGGCTTTGTATAAAGATAAAAGAAATAATTCTACATTAATTCAGTGAGGAGCACCTGCACGCATGAAGTTAGTTATATGCTAGCCTTCTCAGCCAAACCTCCAACAGACTTGATAATTTATATTTAAGTATGCATATATCTTCAATTTCATGAGCTACACATGTACATTAGTATTATTAATTTATACTTTATGTTCTATCTTGATACAGAATAATGCTTGTATTGGGGAAGGTAAATTCTGTTTATATCTCTAACTTGAAGTATAATCATTTTTAGAAAAGCAAGCTTGATTACATTAAGATGAGAAAGTATGACTGGTAGATTCAAACAATAGGTTGTAATGATTTGGAAAATTGGAAGAAATCTTAGAACTCCATTCTAGGCTTCTCAAACATTTTAACAGCAATAAAAAAAATATTGTTTTGATTTTCTCTAACTTCCCACTGCCCTTTTCTCAAACCCAATCTTTGTAGTATGGGTTTTCCTACAAAACAAGCCATACAATTGAGTTACAAATTTTTTTTCACTTAAAATTAGTCAAAGAAATAAAGATTTCAACTGATGTTTCTAGCTAGCATAAGATAACCCATACAATTCCATTGAATAAGCACAATTTTAGCTGAAGATAAAGAAACTGAAGCTTCAGATAGCTTGTTCAGAATTATGCCCAAGAAATGTAAACTTTCATTGCCATTCTTGAACTATCAAAATTATTTTAAAAAGCCACCTACTGACAATGTAAGAGCCATCTGATTCTCAGAAAAAAACATGCCTTGAACAAAATCACATCTCTTAGCTTTTACTCTGATATGTTACCAAGTCCCATGTTAATTTTTTGGCAATTCAAATATACTATACTTTAATCACTCATAATAATTAACAAATGGCAACAAATGAAGTTTTAATGAAAGAAAAGTAATAACAAGGGAAAAAATTGGTAAATTATAGGTAATGCCAATTTATAAACCTAACACGCACTGTTTTTAGATGTTAGTTTTAAGCCATTTTACTGTTATACATATGTTTTCATTTGTATATGCATGTGAATTGGTAAAGATCCATCTATCTCTATATAAAGAGGTTGGAGTTTTGGGGGGGAAGGGGAGGTAAATGGGAAAAACAGAAATTGGGAAAACTTAGACTGATTTTCATGGAAGACATCCATATTGGAAAATGAGAAATCCATTATTGATTCCTAATTACCAGTATCCCACAACAACAAAGGCCAATCTTTGGGAGGCTTAGAATTATCCTGACCAAATTAGTGATATCAATTCAATGAGTGAAGAGGAAGCTGTGAGTCTTCTAAGTGCTTAGCATTGTGTTTGAACAGTAAAATTAAGGTGGAGTTCTTAATGTCAGCAATTTTACTGAAGAGGGTAGGGACACATTGGCATTTCCAAAGCTCTAAAAATCAGGGGTTTGCTTCATCTGTTTCTGAAGAGTAAGATGTAAAATACAATTCCTGCAAAGTAGGCTTTATACAAAGCACTAACATTTAACCTAAATACATTTATCTCTCAGTACATCAAGTTCTTAATTGCCAAGCATATATTACCAAACTGAAATTGAAGATAAATGAATATTTTATGTGTAGTCTCTAAAGGGATAAGAATTAAAAATTAAATTAAAAGGCACTTGCCAATGTTTTAATTTGCCTGTTAAAAAAGCAAACACAAATATTTGATGCTGACTATATTTTAAATTCCTCAAATCTCATTCAGTCAATCTCAGTAGCTGTAATTTGTAACTAAATAGGATTTTCTTGAATCTTACCAGAACTTATTGCTGACAACAACAACAAAATTGTAACTATTTTATACTTCTCAATTTACTCTTGCTCTGCTATCATTTGAAATGCTATTGGGTAGCAAAAATAACTAACACTTTTTGAATATTTATTATATACCAGGCATTCCTCTGAGTATTTTACATGTATTAGATCACTTAAACCTCCCAAGAACCCTATGGAATACATTCTATAGTTATTCCCATTTCATAAAACAGAAAACCGAGGCCCTGACAGGTTAAGTGACTTGTTCAGGATCATGTAGCTATTAAGTAGCTATTAGGTAGATTCAGGGGTGGGAATCCATACTCACAATATCTATACAACACTATAATGTAGTGAAGTCTCTAAGTGTATATTTGTTAATGTTGACTAGACTGACAGTTAATTCATTTCTCATTGAACTGGAATGTGTCATAACACATTCTACAGTATTTTTATTTCCTAAAGATAAAATGAAGATTATATTTAATTATATAGAAGGCCTTTAGAAATCACTTTCATAAAAGAGAAAAACCAAGTTTTCTTTTAAAACATCAACAAGAATGCTAGGAAAGCACAGGTTCTACTACCTTGTTTAATTCCTCTGTATAAAAAAATTAAATCATGTTGTGTTAAATCCATATAACATAAGGCTGTTATCCATGGGTTGCTTTGAATTTTCTTTAAATTCCTTCTACAGCACTGTATTTATCCCAAGTTAGTAAATCCCTTTAAACCCCTATTTTGTGGCTATCTGCCATGTGCTCTTTTTACCTAGAGGGTAAACCTAATGTTTAACTGTGTCCTTCTATTTGCCTTAAGTAAAAGAAAACCCTAATATGTCAATTACAGCTGGCTCTCAATTATCTGTTGTCACGGGACAGAGACCACAATAGCAAGGATAATTTAAATCCAAGAATAATTAGAAAGTCTAATTTTGACATTATTTTTATTCCTCCCCCTAACAAATCTTCCCTGTTTGAACTGAAATAAGTAGAAAAATAGACTTAATCAAACATTACTCATTTTTTGGTTTAGGTTTTCTTTCTTTCTTCTCTTCCTTTCTTTTTCTTTCTTTCTTTCTTTCTTTCTTTCTTTCTTTCTTCTTTCTTTTTCTTTCTTTCTTTCTCTTTCTTTTTTTTAATGCCTCTGATAGACTGAGGTTAAAAGGTTAATTTGGATAGAAATACATCAAAAGACATCCCAAAAATGGAATAAAGAAGGTAGTTTATATGCAAAAACGTCTATTGTTATTCATTATTTAAGAGATACTCAGGTAGGTTTAGGGGGACATTATGAAGGTAGGTCTTACCTGAATTTTCCCAAGAAAGAGATCATGCCCTCAAATTAGCAAAGTTTTAGATATACTTCTTTTTTTTTTTTTCCAGATTTGATCAGCTCGCCTGTCACTGGGCTGGTGCCATCGCTTAGCCCAGTGATATTAGCACCTCTGTTGACATCTGGCACGATGCCTCCAGTCTGGAACCTTACAGCCAATCAGAGTTGGTGATATTGTATTAATGGTTCCATAATAAAATGAGAAAGATGGCCTTCATTTTGATGAAAGCTGTAAAGTAGCTATTGTGCTTGTTTGGTATTGCAAAGCCCAAATGTATTATTTATGCAATTTTTCCTTTGAAAGAAAAACTGAAAGAGCAGATTTCATTTTACAGCATTCAGGCAAAGCTATTGTCTCATGAAGGTGAACATTTCTGCATTTTATTTCCTCAGAACATAGAAGGCATTTTTCAGAGATCATCTAAATAGGGATTTAAAAGTTTAAAAACTGCTTTTAAAATAGGTAAGCCCTAATGACTGGATCTATTATTCATACTGGTTGATAAACTAAATCGACACAGGCCACATGAAAACTTGCACCTACTTGAGGCCATAATTTTCAAGGTCTTGGCTAGTCACTAAGACTTTCTGTCTTTTTTAGGAAAACAGAATAAAGTCAGGAGTCTTATAAAATAAGATATCAAGAACAACAATAACAAAAATATTTTAAAATATTCAATCTTTTTTGTCTAAGCACTTCATTCTGTAATTGTTGGTATAGTAGTTTCATTCTCAAAAAAGATGTGATGATACCTAAGAAAAGTATGAAAAATAATCTATATATAGGGGAAAAAAAGTGAAAACAAATTTTAATGTAAGAAACAGGTTAATGATAATAAAATGATATAATAATTTCCCTGGTGATTTTATATTCATTTTCTTATTTGAACATCATAAGGCCTACAAAGTTAGGTTTAATGTGGACCTTTATTTATTTTTCTTAAAGCAAGCTTTACACCCAATGTGGGGTTTGAATTCATCACCCAAGATCAAGAATCATATGTTCTACCAACTGAGCCAGCCAGGAACCAGATGAAAGAACTGATGCTTCTGAGATGAAGTAAACCACCCAAGGACACAGCAGTTTCAGTAATGCGTTTGGGACCTGTTTTTGGTCTTCTGATTCCAACTCCTCTACTACTCTGTGGTTCATTTGCAGCCAGTGGTCATTTTGTCTGTGAGCCATTAATGGTGAGGGCTTCCTTCTAAAAATTAATAACAAATTAAGCAAATTTCCTAACTGAAGAATACATTCTAAGCCCTCTTTTCTGAAGTCCATGGGAAATACAATTTTGCTCACTTTTCTCTTTTTTTTTTTTTTCTAGAAACCTATCTACTTTGGAAAATTTCTTTTTTTTTTTTTTTCCTCCCCAGGTGATACTCCAGGGAACTAGTTTTCAGTCTTCTCTATATTTCAGCTTTTCTCCATTTCCTACTCCATCTCTTTTGCAAGAACTAATTAGACTGGTCTCCTCTCTAGTCATTCTCATTCTCTTTTATATAAAACACTTTCTTAAAGTTCCATTTGTATGCCTTTATAGCACATAGGGAATCCACATTATATCCTACCCTCGGAGAATTTAAACTTTCTAGCTTCTTCCACCTCTATTCTGAATTTCCAAATTATAAAACATTGTTTTTCTCCTAAAAACACATTTTTTTTTCTAAAAACAAAATTTAACATCTCATTGACCCAACCTTAACACCCTTCGTTCCTTCTCATCACCAGTGGTGGGAAAAGCATCTTTCGGTATAATATTCTATCACATTTTTATTATGAAGTACTATATACTATGCTATGATAGCAAAACCTAGTTTTATTTTTCACAAACGCTGCGTTTTGAACCATGTGGAAGACCCAAACCTACTATTATACTTGAGATAAGGAAGGATCTATCTCTGCCTTCCAAGTGAAATCCAAAAATGATATCATCTGGTCCCTGTGGGCTCCTGCTAGGATTTGAAAGGGATCCAGAAGCAATTGCTAAGATGGTTAAAGGAATTAGGGACCCTAAGTATAAAATGAATTTCTGGATGACCTATTTAAGACTGATGCTATAGGTGACTAAACATAAGCACTAATGTTTCTCTATCTTAGCATTACTTGAGTGTTCATGATCCGAATTTTTCTTTCTGGTATCAAAGTACACATGTACTCACTCCTACAGAGTGGTGTATCATGGTAGGGCCCACTCACAAGACAGTGGTCCTTACCAAAGTTTACATACCTATAATGGCTGAGAGCAGAGCAACAAAAAGAGAAAACAGAATGTCAGAATGTATGCTGGTGGTGTCAAATTTCTATTTTTAAAATGTGTCATTTAGTGATGAGCTTTCTTTTTTGTGGAATCTGAAAATTTACTGTGGAGCTGAGGTGTTTCCACTGAGGTACACGATGACTTTGAAATACATGAGGTATTCTGAATCATACTAGGTATAACTGAGAAAGACATTTTGGGTAAGGTAATGCCAAGCTTAACTACTTTGAAATAACCCTGGAAAGTATTGATGTCACTGGTGTGGCTGGGAATCGACTGTGCACCATTTTGATAATAGAGTGAAGTGGCTTGGATCAGAACTTCCAGGATCAGAAGCGGCTTTTTTTTTTTTTTTAGATTTTATTTATTTATTCATGAGAGAGAGAGAGAGAAAGAGAAAGAGAGAGAGATAGAGAAGCAGAGACACAGGCAGAGGGAGAAGCAGGCTCCACGCAGGGAGCCCCACGTGGGATTCGATCCCGATGCTCCAGGATCACGCCCTGGGCTGAAGTCGACGCTAAACCGCTGAGCCACCCGGGCTGCCCCAGAAGTGGCTTTCATTATGAAATTCCGTTTTCTAGAATCCAACTGGTCCATATACCCCTAAAGCTTAAACTTCTTTAGTTCTGATGTCACCTTGTAAGTAACCTTCTGGTACAGGTAGAAAGAGTACAGTGTTTCTAATTTGGGCAGTTTTTGTTCCACTCTTTGATTCCACAACAGATGAAAATTATTTTAGAATGTATCCCCTGTTTTCTTCCTTTACTCATTTTGCCATACATGAGAAAAAGCTCCTCCCACCAACTGATGCCCAAAGACCTATCATCCCGGTTATTGGTGACTTCCCTACACATAACCCTATCTGCCTTAACTCATGCATTCTTTCTTCCCTTCATTAATGTGTTCATTCTACAAACACCTGTTAGGCATTTATGATGTGCCAGACTTTGGTGAGGACACACTGAATCTCCCTGTAGAAGTCATACTCTAAAAAACATTAACAGTCAAATATAAATAAATATTTAAAGAAATTCTTTTAGGGGTTATGAGAAAAACATGTGCATATTTAAGTGGAGTACAATAATCTATTTCACTCAGGGACAGACTTCAAAAAAGAGACAGTTCCTAAGCCTTGTAGACATAAATATTTTTATTAGTATATTTCCATTGTGAAACATATTTTCAATTTCACATAAACATAAATTCAATTCATCAGAATTTGCTGAGTTTATATAGACAGACTTCTATCCAGTACTTAAATTAATGTGACATCTCTGCATAGTTAAATTAAGATTTCTTTTCTTTTTTTTCAAAGATTTTATTTATTTATTCATGAGAGACAGAGAGAGAGAGCAAGAGAGGCAGAGACACAGGCAGAGGGAAAAGCAGGCTCCATACAGGGAGCCTGATGTAGGACTCGATCCCGGGGCTCCAGGATCACGCCCTGAGTCAAAGACAGACGCTTAACCACTGAGCCACTCAGGCATCTCTAAATTAAGGTTTCTAACCCCATATTTATGTTCTAGGTAAGGGCCTACGTGACCTAAACACTATGGGTTCTTTGTCTCAAGTTAAATTCCTAAATTAAAAGTAGGAGTGAGTACACTGCCATCTCCACCAGGTAGATTACCACTGTAAACCACTTCTGGCTATTTCAGATAAGTTTTCCAGAAAGAAGTATTTATAATGTCTCTTGATCCCATTTTGATTATAAAGAATGAGAGGCCCAGCCTGGCCTAAAGTTGGTTTAGTTTAGTTTATAGGCATTCAGAAATACCTTCTGGAGTTTAAGAAACAATGTTTGATTTATGCAGAGGTATAGGGATAAAGAAGATAAAATTTCATTGGCGAACTTATCATAAGCTGTCTACAGGCTCTCATATATTATGAATACAGCACGGTCATTTTTTCAATTAAAGGAAAAAATATAACCATGAGGTTGTATGACAAATATTTATTCATTCCCAACTGAATGGTGCAAGAGTAAAGATAGAAAGTAGGATCAGAATGCATCATAGAAGCCACACTACTCAGTCCGCGTTGTTAAGCATTGAAGGTTTACACAGAGCTGCGCAGCGCTGCAGCAGGCACATTCCAAAGTGATTTTTCTGCAATCAGAGTTTCATTCATTACCCAATTTTCATGCAACTCCCCTGGCATTTGAAATATGTTTCAAGGTAGACTCCCCAAGGGCTTTTCCCCTCCCATAATAACTGATCTGCAGTGTCCAAAGATAGATCTAAATATCTTTGGTGCAAATTACTTGAGGCCTGCAGAGCATGATTCTCTGTCATCTTCATCACATTTCACACCTACAGAACTGATAACAGATTAATATCTAGGCTGAAAATATTTCATCAGCGTCTCTGGCTAAGGCATCTTGCATTATTTTATCTGGGGGCACCAATAAAAGGAGGAGGGGGCCCAGAAAGAAAAAAAATTTATTTGCACTCAGAGAGGAGGGAAAAAAAAAGAATTTCCTTTAGTATTATGAGAAAGGCGACAAAGCTGGTCCTGGCAAAGTTCTCTGCTCCGATTATGTATACACTTTTATTCAATCATTGTATCGCTCCATGTCTGACATTTGGTCAATAGTGCAATCTACCACCGATCAGAATAAAACAGCCACCCCAGAGCACCTTGGAATTTCATTAGTTTCCTTTCAATGTAGTCCTTATAACTAGATGTTTATTTGGAAACACAAATTTAAAGTTCAATTCTGTGCCTTGTCAATATTAGTAAAAAGTCAAGGATCCTAGACATTACTGTAAACCTGGATTTTTTCCTTTGTTTATTTATTCACTCATTCTTTCATTCATTCAGTTGGAAATGAGGAGTTGAGGGAGGGATAGTAGGGCATAAGCAGGGAATATAAAAAAATGAAATTTGAAATACAAAAAGGGTTGGAAATAATTTTTGCTGGAATAAAAGACATTTCTTTAGTAGTCTAGGTTATAAATATTAAAATGCAAAAATACACAGACAAAAATAATTTTGCACATGTATTTAGTCTCATACATTATTATTATATGTACTATACATATATTAACATTTATATGTAGTTATATATATTATTAGTCTAGTATGTTAAAAATGAAGCTCTATGGGAAAATAGTGACATTAGCACGTAATGTCATGAATTACGAGGAAACAGCAAAATGTGGTATTATAGAAATGGGTTTGGTTTTGTGTAGACTCAGATGTGAATAGTGGTTCAAACATAAATTAGCCAAGCGTTTTGGCATAAGTTTTGTCTAAGCCTCAATTTTCTCATCCAAAAATGGGAGTAGTGACACTAACTTGATAAGCTAGACAGAGGATGAATACAATATATTCATAATACAATACAATACAATACAATATAATACAATATATCCCTAAAGCAGGTGACATAGTAAGCCCTTATTATTCATCTTCTCTCCATGCTTCTCTTTTTGTATAGCAATCAGAATAAGAATTAGCCAGTGATCTTACTGCTTTAAAATTACTTTTATTCTCCGTCTTACACCTTACATACATTCTTTCAAGATCTATCGTGTACTAAATTTACTGATATGTTTTTAAGCCTGTAGAGAACAAATGAATGAATGAATCAACTAAAGAATCTGAGAAACAATGTTCTTGCAAAAATAAGTCAAATGCTATAAGCATTTATGTTGAACTTTCCTCCTTCCTCTTCCTCTCCCTCCTCTCTTCCTTCCTTCCGGCACAGAAAGCTCAAGTGCGGGCAGGGCAGAGAGAGGGAGAGAGAGAAGCATAAGCAGGCTCCTTCCCAGTGTGAAGCCCGATACAGGGCTCCATCTCAGGACTCTGAGATCATGACCCAAGCTGAAATCAAGAGTCAGATGTTGAACAGACTGAGCCACCCAGGTTCCCCTAAAGCTTTCCAAGGAATCTTAGTAAATTATAAGATTCTCTCTTTTATTGGGCTAAAACTGGTTAAATGTTTTAACAGAGTGTACTGAAAGAATATGGTCAAAGCATTATTGGTGTGTCACACAGAGTCTTAAAATGTTATCTATTCTTAGATAAAAAGAAATCCCAATAAACACATAAAAGAGACAAACCACCTGGTGTAATGATAGAATTGACAACTTACAATTTTCCAATAAAATACATTTCATTGCGTTGTGACATATTTTTAACTTCTTTTATACTATCAATACACAGTGCCATTCACATTCTGTCCTTGTGTGTGTGTGTTTCGTCATTTTGGTTTAGAAGCTTAAGATACATCTTTTAAATTACTGTGTGTAATACCACATGCAATATTAAACTTCCCATTCATACTTTAGTTTTGATATTCAGGTGCAATTGTTTGTATGTGCTTAATGCCAGATAAATATTATTCTATATTTTATTTTTACACAATAATTATTTTGCATATTGTATTGGAACTTGATCTGTTTTTATTGGTTTATAAAAAGTACAAACACATTAGGACACTATAATATTTATTATCTCAAAACAATACCATATTCTTATGGCCTTTCTTTGGGTATTTACATTTTATATGAAGCTTTACATTTTCATTACTGATTTTTCAAGTCAGTAATGATTATAATAGCAATTAATATCTATTGCATCTTTATTACGTTCTTTATTGCATCTTTACTAAGTTTTATATATATTATTCCACTTAATCCTTACAACAAACATTATAAGTATTCTTATTTTCCCTACTTAAGGATGAGAGGACTAAGGCACAGAGAGGCCCACGGTCACACAGATACTGAGGGGCAGAACCAAGACAACAATGTCTACCTCTACAGCTTGATCTCTTACCCATTGGACTAGGCTGCCTCAGTAACAGAGGAATTAACACATCATCTTTCTATGCATGGAAAAACTCCAAGATGAAAAAATAAACATAGCAGACCCCTCTATTCATGGCATTGCTTTCCAGAGTTTCAGTTACCCTCAGTCAACTGTGATCCAGAAATAGATGATCCTCCTTCTGATGTGTCACCATAAGATCAGTAGTAGCCTAACACTACATCACAATGACGCCATCATTCTCCTCACTCCATGTTATCATGCTGGCGTTTTGTCATCTCACTTCATTACAAGAAAAAGAAGGGTTGGGGCAGCCCAGGTGGCTCAGCGGTTTAGCGCTGCCTTCAGCCCAGGGCATAGCCCTGGAGACCCGGATAGAATCCCATGTTGGGCTCCCTGCATGGAGCCTGCTTCTCCCTCTGCCTGTGTCTCTGCCTCTCTCTCTCTCTCTCTCTCTGCTCTGTCTCTCTCTCGTCTCTCATGAATAAATAAATAAAATCTTTTAAAAAGAAAAGAAAAAGAAGGGTAAATATAGTACAATAAGATATTTTGAGAGAGAGACTCTATGCACATAACATTTTTATAGTATATTGTTATAATTGTTCTGTTTTACTAACAGTTATTTTGTTAATCTCTTACCATGCCTAATTTACAAATTAAACTTCATCATAGGTACATATGTATAGGAAAAAACTGTGTATACAGGGCTTGGTACTATTCATGGTTTTAGGCATCCCCTGTTGGTCTTAGAACATATCCCGCTACACATAAGTGGATTACCATGGTTCCTCCAGCATAACATACTACACAGGACTGGAATCTGAAGATACGTCATAAAACTTTTTACATATTATTCTTCTGGAAAGACAATGTGTTTACTAACAAAGTGATTAATTATCAAAATTTCATGAGAAAATAGCTTTCAAATCTTTACAAAAGTCTGAATGAAACACAGGGATGCATATAAAAGACCTATGAACTTCAGTTTCTATTTGTAATCCTGAACCCAGAGTTCACTGATTCTTATTAGATTGTTTTTTAAAAAAATGTGTAGGGGCATTTGTTCTTTTGCTTTTCTTGCCTTCTTTCCTGGAAGGTAATACTGTCCTCATTGCTGTTAATCAAGAACCCTAGTTCGCTCTTACACCAAGTACATGGCACTTGGTGGTCAATAAGAATACCCCAACTCACAAAGCAAGAACCAAGACTAGACACATGATCTCAGCATAGCCTGATTTTTCTGATTCTCTATCATGTCAAGCGTCTCCCTGCCTCAGAGACTTTGCACTTCTATTTCCCTCCATCTATACATTTCTTTCTTCAGGTATTCCTAGAGTTTTCCTCTAATCACTTCCTTTTTAGTCATTTAAATGTCATTTGAATTTTCTACACAAAGGGAACTTACAGGATCATTAAGTCTAAATGAGTTCCTATACTTCCCACATACAATTTATGACTTTGGTTCATTTTATTTCCTTCACAGAACTTAGTACTATTTGGCATTGTGTGTCTCCTTTTACTAGAGCACACACACATCTGTGAGTGTGAGTGAAAAGGACTTCTTGTTTGTCTCCATATTCCCAGCACAATAAACAATAGGCTGGCCTATAAGAGCTGCTCAGGAAATATTTGTGGAAAGGTCAAATATGAGGCAACAGATTTTTTTCTTAGTATGAGTTAGTGCTTAGATTTCTATCAATTTAAGCAATGTAGAAATACAAAAAGTATGAGAAACAAGGGATGAACATGACACTTAGGAAATGAGTACACATACACATAAGAAGCTAAAGTAAGTAGTAATAGTATAATAGTATACCTTGAAAAAGTGCTAGGAACTGGAGAAGGATGGGATCTTATTAAACGGCATACTTGGAATTTCCTTCTGGTGGGTAAACAACTAAATCTGGATCCAAAATGGTGGAAAAGTTTTTGATGGTGAATGAAGGGAGAGGACAGCTCAATCTAAGGAGACAAAGTGCAGTCGAGCCTAATTTGTGTGTGGGGTTGCAAGGAGCGTAGCACAGTCTAGTGAAGAGTTCATCTGGGGCATTGAGAAAAAAAAGTTGATGACATCAGGTTCTAAATTATTATTATTATTATTTTTAAGATTTTATTTATTTATTCATGAGAGACACACAGAGAGAGAGAGAGACAGAGACACAGGCAGAGGGAGAAGCAGGCTCCATGCACCAAGAGCCTGACGTGGGATTCGATCCCGGGTCTCCAGGATCGCGCCCTGGGCCAAAGGCAGGCGCCAAACTGCTGTGCCACCCAGGGATCCCCATCAGGTTCTAAATTAGAAAATAGAGTCATAAATTAGAAATACTTAGTTTTTATATTATTTACATTAAAGATTTTTTCATATGGCAAAGATCCCATGATACATATTTTAGGGAAATTAATCTAGCATTAATATGCAGAATAATTATAATAGGAAGGAGGTCAGAAAACCTGTGCTGAGGCTCATATGCGAATTGGTGAATCTCTTAGAAGGGTGGTGGTGAGGATTGTACACAGAGAGCAGGAAAGATAGCTCATTCAAATTGAATGCTCACTGTAAGAAATGAGGAAAAGCAGAGTCAGGAGTACTCCTGAATTCCTATTTTTGAAGAAATGGGAAAAGATGAGACCAATGATGGAAATACACAACTTGGAGGCAGATCAAATTTGGGGATAATTATGAATTTGGTTTTGAATCTAAGGTAATAGTAACATGAGTAAGTAGAAAGTTTCTTATGGCAATTCTCAATCCAGTGGCTTAAGTGAATGGTCAAGATAAGAGTGATAGACTCGGTGGTCAACAAGGTATCTAGTGCTATCTTATCTGTTAGACACTGTAGTGTCTAGACACCCATAGTGCCAGGGGCTCATGATACTCTTAAATAACCACCACCATGTTTTATTTATTTATTGTTTGATCAGAAGGAAAAAAAAAACACTTTTAGCTCAAAAAGTGTTGTATTGTATCATACTAATGATATAATCATGTAAAATGTACCTTAATATTTTGTTTTATGAAAGAAGGGGCATGTGAAGACAAAGGTGCCTAGGCTCATAAAATCATGATGACATTTTTTTAGATTTAACCATAATAGTGAAAATGAATTATTAGGTAGTGAGCAAAAGTCAAAGACTGAGTCTTACAGCAATGGTTCCTAAGATTTGTTCTTCCCTCTGTATACACATCCGCATATATGACACACCTGTGAGTGTGAATGGTTCTGTGTGGCATGAAGAGTAAGATCTCACTAAATAGATGCTGAGTACCTGGGATGTAAACTTGCCAGCAAGGACCACGGTAACTACATTTTATTCAGATCATGGTGACGTGGCACATATCCTGTAGCCAACTCTCCATACGTGGACTCTATCAACTCCCTCAGTCCCTCCTTAAGGGGTCAATTTAAAAGCAATAGAAAAGAGGGGTGAATTCAGCTTTTACAAACCATTTTTCTTTGTTTAAAGCCAGCATTTGTCACTTTTTGAAACAGAAAAATAAATTACATAAAAACAATTATTATAATGATTTTTAAATATGAACACAAGGAATAAAAGAATGCAGCATTCACTTGAGAATACTAATGCAAAATTAATGGTATTTTATCATTTAAGAATGGTAAGGACCCCTCCTTCATATGTCTCATTAGCTACATGATTCCTCAAGTCTCCAAACTGAGCACTTAAGGTAACATAAGGATGTAAAATATATTCTCAAGGCTCATGGTCCCAACTCTATTAGTGATTTAAGGAAATTTAAAAAGAACAAATGTTATGCATCATTCATATTTTCTAAGTATTTTCCCCAAAATTTTCTATCTTGGATTCTTGTCATGTCAAACATCAAAGAATTGCTTTAAATTGTGTTCCTGAGAAGATGTATTTAAAATTTACTTAAAATTAGGTTGACCACAAATTATTGCTGTTCTTTTTAAATTCATTTCTAAAACTGTGTTCCTTTCATTCCTAGACAAACTTTGCTAAAGGAATGACTACAGTTCTTTAACACTGCAAATAATAGAGTTGACTGTGTATTTGAGCAGGTTGACAGCTTCACATAGCAAACTCACCCTAAATTCTGAAAACAAACCTTACAGACAGTGGCTGACAATGGCTGAGATGACAACAGAAATAATTTCCAGCAGCAACAAAACCAGACTTAAGTTAGTACACACAACAGTACAAGCCTTTTCTTTTTAAATGATATAAAAAAAGGAACACAATCAAAGGAGAAGGAGGCAACATGCCCATTAGGTATGGCACAAAGTTTCGACCTATTGCAGTAAATTATTTACAAAATCAAGTTACAGTGTGTCTTTTGTCCCTACCAGCAGGTGCAACTATTAAGCAGGAAACATTCAAATATAATATGGCCTTCAGGGGAAAAATAAATAGATGGTTTCTTTTCCCTTCCATTACAAATGTCCAACAACAGTATGATAATTTAAAAATTCAATTTCATTTGCCAGGAAAAATTAGTCATTTATTTGGAGTCTTGAAATCGCTGAACTCTGAATGTTTATGTGCGATTGAATCTTACCTGGCATATTTACTTAAAGGAAATGCCTTTTTCATCCTCTACTCTCATTCTATTATGAGTTTCTCTTCGAGTCTTTAGCAGAAGCTTATAAGTAGAGTGTAAGTTTTAGGTAAGCGGAATCAGCTATACATTTATTTTCTAATAAGGTGACCTATCCAGGTATATGCTACAAGCTGCCTTGTTTTAGTGAAAAATGACCAGAGTTCAGCCCAAATGTGGCATCATAATGTGAGAGAGTGCTGGACTTGGCCTTGATGTGCTCGACCTGGTAGATGAGTAATAAAGCAGTGAATATGGAAAGTGCACAGTGTGCAAACAGCTTGTTGGGAGAGTTTGTAGAGCACAAAAAGGAGACTGAGGAACCCAGAAAGCATAGGTTTCAGGAGCAGAAAGGCAAGTTAGACATAGCTGTGAAAGTGGCAGGGCAGAAACCAGCAATGAACAATAGTTTACAAGCCGACTTAATAAAGTCATCAGCAGTAGCAAATGTTAAGAATTGACCTCCTACCTCCACCCCATTGAAGATGGTGATTAGAAGAGAAGTTTCAGAGATAGTGGTATGCTAAGAAGCCAGGCTGCAGAGGATTGAGTGAATATGAAAGGTAGGGCAAATCTGAAGCTCCATCAAGTATCTTAGGTATAAATGGAAGACGTAAGTTAGACCAGTATTTGGGAGAATGAATCTTGAGAGGAAATAGGAAATGAAGTTTAAAGTTAACAGACAGTTTAAAGATATGAGGAAAAAAAAGTAATATTTTTTCATGAGGTCTGGGAGGGGATGGGAAAAGCTGACCTCTAAAGCTCAGATAATGATACTGCTTATGATGGGGAGGTGCTCTCTATCTCCCAGACACTGAGAAAGAGACAAAGATGTGGGTAAATACAGGTAATTAATTGGCTCTTCGGAAAGGATGGGCAGAGTTTTATCTCACGTTCTCCATGATTTCCTCCACAAAATAGGCAGAATCATTTGCCAAGGGTGAAGAGGCAGGAGTATGGCAGATACCTTAAGTGAAATGGCAAATCTTTGAAAAAGATGCTGATGACTTACAGGCAACTGGAAACCATAATTCTCTAAGGAGATTATGGACCTTCAACATGCTTCTCTGGTGATTCCTTCAAGGATCAAAGTGGGTAGTAAACTAATCCATAAGTGATTTGGAGAGATAGAATGATAGAAAAACAACTAATTGATGAAATGATAACTCCTTGTGAGAAAATGGGAATACAGGCTAGGAGGGGCACTCTGTGTGTCTTATTGATCTTCACGACCAAAATTGATACAGAAGTTTACATAGCACATGGTTAAAGGCACAATAAAAGATGGAACAATGAAAGATGTCATGAAGTGGCTAATGGAAACAAACGTCTGTCTTGATGACATTAAAATTAATATTACTACTAATGATGATAATAGCAAACATTATTGAGTGCTTCTTTGTGCCAAGTACTGTTCTAAACAATTTACTTGTATTATCTCTGATATACTGTTACCACAATTTTACAAAGTTCAGAAAGGGTGAATAACTTACTAAAGCCACATAAGTAATAAATGGAGAAAGGAGGACTCCTGAGCTCACGATCTGTGATGGAGTAGGAATAGATGGATAGGGAAGACAATATGAAGATTTAAGGTTGATTCTATGGCTCCATTCTTCCTCTTCTGCTCGTCTCTGACTTAGTGTATCTAGTTCACACCGGAGATCTGATAAAATGTTGAGTTATAATTGAGGGCTTTCACTAGGAAACCAGTGGGTTATGCATTTTCCTCTACGAAATAATGTAAAATAGGCAAACAAAACAGAGAGGCTTTGAAATCTTTTTAATGTATACTTTTTTTTTTGATAACCATGATAAAACCTGAAGGAGACAATCAATAATAACTATGGAATGATGACAGCCCTGGTATATGGTCTTTGTTTCTGAAACATTCACTCAGGGTGAGTCTGGCCTAGATTCTCCATGACCCTATAAATTTACTTACACTTCTCAGACTCTCAGATTTCTAGTAGATATATCATGGACTAGGATGTTGCTCAATCTCATTGACTTATTATAAGGTAGAATTTTACTTAAAAATATAAAGCAGGGTTTCACAATTTCTTTTGAAACACATGCTCTATTTTAGTAAACACAAACACCACATGTCCTGCTTTAATGTTACTGGGGAAAATGATGAAATACTGTGAAAAAAAAAATCGGAGTTCTGGGCAAAGCGTTGCTTTATTTGTAAATTATAGGCTGGTTCCCACCCTTGCCAATTTTGAGTATCAAGGTCTTAAACATTTGAAGTTCTAGTAACTTATGAAATTGAGGTAAAGTTATACTTAAAATATTATGCATATAAAGTTGTCTATAAATATCCTTGGCATTTTCAGCAGAGATACTTTTACTTTGATCAACTCTAGATCCTTGAGATCTGAAACACATTAACATGTTTTCTTTACCCAAATTGTCTTCAGTTTAATTCAAACTGAAATCTGAAAATTTAAGTTATGGGGAATTAAATTACAAAAGATTTAATTAGAATATCTTAACAGGTAAGCAATCAACTTTCCATCATAAAACCATTTATATTAATTTAATTTTTCTACAATATTTTCATCATATCTGCAAAACTTCGTAAAACAAAACCACTTAAAAATTCAACAAATATGTTCAAATGTTAAATCTGCTGGTAAAAATAGTAGATGTGATAGATCTTTTTTCTTGAATATTAGCTTCTAGAGAGCAGCAAATAAATATCAAAGCTTTCTAATCAAATATAAGGTTTTATGGGAATGTTTTTGAACGCCATATATGGAAAATTTATTGGAGAAAAGCAAAATGAAGCAAATAAATGAACAAGAGTTATATTTCACTTGTCACTACATTCAAACACCATTTGGGTAGCACAGTAGCTAACTAAGCCTTAGTTCGAAGAAATAGCCTAAATATTTTATTTTAAACTATAAAATAATCATAACTTGATATTATAATATTGTATTAGATCATGTTTTCTAAAGAAGAGAGGAGAAAAGAATTGTACATGTTTTGGGATAGCCCTGAAAATAAGAATCCACACATATGTTTAAAGTCTAAAAAAATCAGGTGACTCTCATCTGCTTCTTTTTACTACTTCATTTATGTGTGGTGTTCATGGGAAACAATTTCTGGCAACATTACAAATCATTTTTTTAAATTTAATTTTAAAAGGGTTTATTTTTTATTATAAAAATAATGCAGGCTTATTTTAGAAAAAATGGAAAACTCATTAAAATAAGACAAAACAATAACCGAAGTCCCTCCCAGATAGAACTATTGCTAGAATCCTGATATGTTTTCTTCAATGTTCTTCAAAACTTTAGTTCAATTATGGCACTTTTGTCTTTGCCTTTTTGTTGTTTTAATTTTATGTATTCTATTTTGTTATGATTGTTATGCATTAAAAAAAAGAACAACACTAGATCCCCCAGAGGTCTAAACTAGGCAAGGCATAAAATAGTAAGGAAAGGAATAAGAAAGAATGGGGTAACCATTTGGAGAGACTAGGTGTATTCTGACTGATGGTAAACATAAGTTTGTTTGTGATATCAGGGTGAGGGGCTCTGCTCCATGTAGTCATTCACAAACTCATAGAGGCTCAACCTCTTGAAACTTTCTCAGACTCTAAGGTAGGGCAAAAATGAACTTAGAAATCCCCCCAAAAAACTTGATGCTGCCTGAGCCAGAAAGTGACCTGCATCACTGCTGCCTTGACTTCCTTGGCAGAACTAGTCACGTGGTCTTCCCTCGTTGGCAAGGGGGCTGAGAAACGTAGGGGAGCAAATGGAATATTTGGTGAGTATCGCATTCTCTAACAGAAACAAAAGATTTATAGGTTTGTGCACATGCATGAGTTCAATTTAGGTTCCAGGTTAGCAGATTTTTCCAACTGCTTGGATGTCTCAACTTCTTTTTTGGAATGCCAATCACGTTTACAGTCTTAGTAGAATTTCTAAAAATTATGTACATAATTATATATTTTCTTAATTTTTACTTAACTGCTTCATTTGTTTTCCTCTACAGATTTGTGTGCACAGAATAAGTGTGAGGCAACATTTATTCTATAAATATTGTTCTGTAACTCAAATGTTGCTGCCAACAGAGGCTGAGGATTCCTGAAATATGAGCTGTGTTTTGATATATTAATGGTATATCTTGACAAACATGGTATCTTATATTTCGCCACTACTTTGCTGGAAGCACATCACTCACCTGCCCATATTCAGTGGTTTCCCATTCCTAAAGGATAGAATCCAAGCTCGTTAACATGACGTATAAAATTCTCCAATATTCTCTTCTTGCTTAACATTCTATTCGACCCCTGCCTGACATATTATGCTGTGCCAGCACTTTTAGTTTCCTCAATATATCACACTGCTTTTTCTTTCAGTGTTTTTGCTTAAATAATCTTTGCATGGACCATAGTTTTGAATGCCAATCTTTTTTTCAGAACACACCAACATTTCCTGGTGAATTCCTAGTCATTGCCCTAGACTCAGCTCAGATGTCTTTTCCCAGCCTGGGCAAGTAGGAATAACTTCCTGTCTTCTATGTTCAAATAATATCCTGCCCATGTCTCCATCTTTAGACTCCTAGTCATAATGATCTCTTACTCTGGTAGATTGTCCCTTCGAACTAGCTTTTACAGGCCAGGAACTAGGGCTAATTCATCTTTGGGCCCTTGTGCCTATCATAATAATTAATTTATGTCTTTGAAGATTGAATAATTGGAAAAAATAGGTGGAACACTCTGAAAATCTTTTCCTTTTTCTTTTACATAGTCCCTGAAGTATACTCTTCAAACCCTTCTCTCTGTCTGATTTATTTTATTAATTCAATATGGGCTTTTCCAAAGTTGGAGGTTATAGACAACATTAATTCAGAATGATTTTAAATAGGAGGAAATTTTGTACCATGTTTCAAGGGTTGCTTTCTGCACCCTGATACAGAGGGGTCAGTTCACTTTAAAGTGTGCCTCAGATAGGCACATTATGCTCCTTCTCACCCTAGTAGGCCTTTCAAACTATTATGCCTTTCCAAGAGCCAGAAGTGCAGATTCTATGAAAAAATGAATTATTAATGTCTGATTTTCACAGCAATAGAATACCTGTACCCAAAGAGTAGCATTTCTTCCATGCTTTCAGAGATTCTTTCTTAATATAAAATCCTGACCCGTTAGTAAGGTGTCTTTTTGAATCACGGATTTGCTGACTTTAATAAACATACTGTTATTACTTTTAATCAGCACAGAAGTTCAGTTTGTAAAGTTTATGGTCAGATTAGAATCAAAACTACATGTAAATGCTGATGAATAAATACACAAGACTAAACATTTTCTATGTAGCAAATGTAGTTTCCAGATAAATTCAAATGGAGGCTTATTTTTTTTCTAAAAGAGATTCTTTCTGTAATGATAAATCTCTGTCTGGCAGGGGTAAGACATGTACAGTAGGAGACAGTTTCAAGCTTTCTGCCTTCTTCAATCTTACATTGCCATCCTCTCAAACCACTCATGGGACACAATGACACTATTTGCTCTTCATTTTGCATAGCGCACAGATAATTTACTGCGGTTATAGTTGAAAACATCTCTTTACCAGTGATTTGACATTTAAAAATTGAACTATTCCAAATTTTAAAAGTTAAATCAGTTTTAAATCATTAAGTAACAGTTATAACTGAATTTCTAGATATTGATGATATGGTCACCTTAAACACATATTTGATTTCCCTTTGCATGCTATTCTAACTGCACTTTATTGAAATGATAGGAAGCTTTTGTTCCTTGCCAATCCCAGTCACTTACATAAACACTAGGTAGGCTATTTACAGTCTTCAAATATCCAGAGAGCAATTTAGCATTTGTCTAGGGATGGTTTTTCAGTAAATTTAGTCACTGTACATATAGGACAACTTGCATTATTTTTTGATTTGGTAAATACAAAGCCATGAGTGCTCCTACTTCATCTTTCTGTAATGGCCTAGCATCATGGTAATTTGCCAAACTGCCTTTTTTGAAGGTCATTTATTAAGTCAGAAAGGAAAAAAAATGACTTTTCAAGCTTATCCGATAATCAAAAACCAAATACATTGCCTCATTCTAACAACATTGTAATTCTGCAGATGATTTGAAGCATTTTTTTAAATAACCTCCACCAGAATGGATTTCTTGTACTGGTTCTAAAAGGGACACCACCTAAATAATACCCCCTGATGCCAAAAGAGAAGTCCATGTTGCCAAATCAATGACCAGAGACACTCAATGCAATGTAATTAAGACTGTTTCAGCGACTGTGACTGTCTTCACAGGGAGGATCATAAGACTTCTGCAAAGTCCAGTGCATTGCAAGATGTCTTCTTGCTTTGCATGGTCACAGGGTGGCTTTAGGGAACCACCAGTCAATTTTTTCTCATAGTTTACCAAATTTAATCTTCCTTTTCCATCTGGTCAGAATATATACAATAATATTAGGCCGGAAGGATACTCCAGAAGTAGTCTTTCAATATAAATCAAGATACACTGTTTTCATAACGAAGTATCAGCCATTATGAGAACAAACATAAATGATAAATTATGACCTTTGCCCTTAAATGGCTACTTTCTTCTTAAAGATATGTGACATGAAAAACATGAGTGTTACCTGAGAGATAGAGAGACCTGATTAGTCCTCTCTTCATGTATTAACACAGACTAAATTATTAAATTTAGCTGTATGTTCTCTGACATTTTCACACTGAAAACTGTATCACATACTTTCTGTATGGCAATAAGAATACTGGATAATTTTATGTATAAATTTTCAAATGGCACGAGGTAGGAATAATTACCTGTGCTTTAGAGATAAGATCATGAAAGCTCACAATATTGAGATAATTTAGCTACCATCACCCTGCTAGTTTGCTAATGAGTCCTGATTCTAGCACAGGTCTACTCAGAGGGTGTGAAGGGATGGGGCACAGAACAGGTAAGTGTCTGACACTTGAGGAAGGGATGATGAGAAATAGGTGATAAAGTTGAGAGTTGTGGGCATAATGCCCAGGGAAGGTGCCAAAAGGGAAAGGCTGGGGATGAAGGCAGCCAGCTGGATGTAAGTCTGTCTCAATGGTATCCATATACTGCCTGCAGAAATCTTCCAAATTCTCCACTACCCACATGACTGAGTTTTGTCATTACTAGTACTGGTCACAGTATGCAACAACACATAACAGAATGAGCCTAGGATGTGGAGTCAGATAAATCTTGATGCAAATTCCTGTTTCCTCCCTTTACTACATTTATGTCATTAACCAACTTAATAATTTTTTTTAAAGATTTTATTTATTTATTCACAAGAGAAACAGAGAGAGACACACAGGCAGAGACACAGGCAGAGGGAGAAGCAGGCTCCATGCAGGGAGCCCGATGTGGGACTCGATCCAGGGTCTCCAGGATCAGGTCCTGGGCTAAAGGCAGTGCTAAACCGCTGAGCCACTAGGGCTGCCCCCAACTTAATAATTTTGCTGAATCCTCGTTATTTATTTTGTAAAAGTTTTATGATATTTACCCCTCTGTGATTTAATTAAAAATAGAAAGCACTAGCAGCGTCTGTTACCTAATCAGTACTCAATAAATATTATTTTTTTTCTCATTTCTTTTGCTCATTTTTCTTCCTTCTCCTTCCCTGCTGACCAACTAAAACTTTCTGATCACTTTTATATGATAGGGTCATCTCTACATGTTTCTTCCAAACTTCCTTAAAGGCAAACAAAATGACATCTAGCAGTTCTCACTATTTACACCAAATAAATACAGCATTTAGTGCAAAGAGTCAGGGACATTATAAATAGTAGGCTTGGGGATAAGGTCTTCATGAGTAGCACTGTGGAACCAGCTCAACATGTCCCAAATCTGCTTCTCCTCTTTTGTTCCATCTCTTAGCAAATGATATCATTATTCACCTAATTGCACAAAACAATGACTTGATCAACTGTGCATTATTCTTTACCCCTCAGCAACATTAGATATTCCGACAATGGAATTCTGGAAGCATCCCTCAGTCTTATTTCCTTGACGGCACACTCCTGAATTTCAAACTTCCTGTTGCACTGGCCACTCCTTAATCCCTCTTCCAGTTCCCTTTACAGGTATGCTAGCGGTAAGTATAGGCATCCTTTGAGACTCAATTCCAGACCCACTTCTTTATTTCTGCACTTTTGGCTTATTGGCCCTTTGGCTTTAAGTATTCTCTGTTTGCTGATGACTCCTGCATTTATACCTCTAGGCCAGAGCTTTCCTCTGTGTTCCTTTCTCCTGAAACCAACTGCCAATCTGACTTCCACAGATGATGCCTGTTGGGAATTTCAAACTATATGACCCAATAGAACTTTGAATGTTGCTTACCACTCATTCCTTCCCAAATCTTTATCATCTCAATAAATGGCAAGAACTAGTTCTGTGTAATTTTTTTTTTCTTTACATCTTAGGCCATTCTATTCAGTTTTTTTTTTTTAAGTTTTTACTCAAATTCCAGTTAGTTAACATACAGTGTAATATTAGTTTCAGGTGTACAATTTAGTGATTTAATACTTACATACAAAAACCCAATGCCCATCACAATTGCACACTTGAATCTTCTTTGTCTATTTAACCTATCCCCCACCCACCTCCCTCTGGTACCATCAGTTTGTTCTCTATAGTTAAGAGTCTGTTTCTTGTTTTACCTCTCTATTTTTCCCCTCTATGGTCATTTGTTTGGTTTATTAAATTTCACGTACTAGTGAAATCATATGGTATTTGTTTTTCTCTGTCTTTCACTTAGCATAATACTCTCTAGTAACTTCTGTGTTGCTGCAAATGGCAAGAATTCATTCTTTTTTATGGTTGAGTAACATTCCATTGTATGATATATCTATATCTATATCTATATCTATATCTATATCTATATCTATCTATCATCTATCTCTTCTTCTTTATCCATTCATGTTGATGGACAGGGGCTGTTTCCATAGTTTAGCTATTGTAGATAATGCTGCTATAAACATTGGGGTGCATGTATCCCTTTGAATTAGTATTTTTGTATTCTCTGGGTAAATATGTAGTAGTGCAATTGCTGGATTGCAGGTTAGGTCATTCTATTCTAATGCTAACATATATCCTGAATCCATTCACTTCATTCCTGCCACTACCACCACCTTCATCTCTCTCCTGGTATCCTGCAAGAGTCTTCTAATCTGTCCTTCTGTTTTCTGCTTAGTGTTCCCTTCTAATACAAACTGTGCTTGCATATCAGAGTCATCTTTTTTTTCAGGGTGAACCTTTAAGAAGGTAAATTAACTATGTTATATTTTCTTGCCCCGATAACTTTGTTATTATAAAAAAATTCAAACTCCTTACTATGACCTATAAAACTAGCAAGATATGCTTGATTCCTTGACCTTGACCTTTGATATCACCTCATACAATATTTCCCCTTCTTTACTATACTCTAGTCAACTCAGACTCTTTTCTGTTCCTTGTTATACCAAATTCTTTTCCTCTCTAGAATTTAAAAATCTGCCTGAACACTCTTCCTCTCTTTCATTGCATGGCGTCTCTTTCCCATCCTTCAGATTTCAGCTCCAACATCATCTCCTCTGATATTCTGTACTTGACTTTGTAAAGTAGTCTCTTACCAAGTGATTCTTGTTTGCATTACCCTACTAATTTCCCTCCTGGCATCAGGTAAAATGATTCAATTATCTTTATAGAGGGGAAGGGGTTGTTGTTAACTTATTGTTTTCTTTCTGCTCCCTTCTCCTTCACCCCTCTTCCCCTACTAGAATATAAGCCCTATAAGGGTAAGGGCCATATCTGATTTTTCACCACTGTATGTCAAACATCAGCATAGCATCTGGTCCAGTATTTGAGCACCTCTATTTCAGCCCTTAGTAAATACCTGTTGAATGAACAAACTAACATATGAATGGGCCATTGCCTCTTTCTTATTTCTATCTCTAATACATCTTCAAGTAGCCATCCTATTTTGTTACACCTTAAATCATTTCCCTCCTCATTTTCACTGCATTACTTCAGCTCACCATTGTCACTTGCCTGAATCACTGTAATTTGTTACCAGAACTAGAGTTCTCTTAGGAATGGTTGTGGCCTTGGGGGGATCTTAGAGTAATTAAAAAAAAAAAAAACAAAAACAGAACAGTCTGACGTGAAATTAGTTGATAGATTTTAGTACCTTCATGCAGCTAAGACAATACAATGGGACAGGTACTCTGATTCATCAGGTTTACCTCATAGGAGTTATTTATTTATTTATTTATTTATTTATTTATTTGATTATTTATTTATTTATTTTCAGAAACTAAGGGAACCACAAGAAATTAGCAGTTTCAAAGCTTGCGTTATAAATGATCTCATCCTGGCAACATGTTACTTTATGATAAAATACTCTTATGCCCTGTTGTAAGCTCTTGGGATTTTGTGACTCTACACCTGGACTTCACTAGACATTTGGTACTCGCATTTCTCTCCAGTGTTCAGCAACAAGCAAATACTTAGAAAGACATGGATTTTATGTATCATCTTAGATAAGGCTGAAAAGAATTTGAGGATGAAGTGAATAGAGTTAACCATGGGGAGGCTATGCTTAACGGTTTGAAAATATAGGGTGGAAGGCCATTATAATCCTATAGTACTTGGGATGCCTGACTGTGGTTTACCCGTGGATCCAAATAACCCTCTAATTTCTCCCGAAATTACCCTAAATGATATTCTTCCAGCTAGTCTTTGGGTCCAGTCTTGTTTCCCTTCAGTTTTCTTTTTACATTTGGAGGAGAATGATGTTTTAAAAATTTGTCTCTTTGAAAGTATTTCATGGTGCCTCATTACCGTTAGTATAAATACCTCAGCTGGCATAGAAGTCCCTCAAGGTGTGTTTTTGGCTCCTTTACTCCACCAGTTGGCTCTTTGCCACTCAACTCTTGCATATGCTTGAGTCATATCCTGCAGTACCAGAGACTTATATATACACCTTATCATTAATCCTCTACAGTGCCTTTCACACTCATTAAATATTTGTTGAATGAACCAGCTGCATTCAGATATCCTATTCCCATCAGTGCCTGCCTTTCTCACTTTTGTATAATTATCACCAATAGTGTTATCATATCTTTTAACCCAGCATCTGACCCAGCAATCGATCCAATTAATATCAAGTATGATCTGTAGCATAAATTGTCTAGTGAAAGGTTTAACTGGTGACTATGTTTTTGACAATTACTTTTTTGACCACCCATTTTCTTTGTCTTTGCTTCTCCTTATCAAAATAGCTTTGTAGGCATCTATTCAAAGTAATTCCTGATAAAAGAAAATTATTAAGAAATCAATAATTTCTCTTAAAATTTGATATGATTTTATTAAACAAAAATAGTTAGTAATGGAAAATATATAAGCAAGCTACTTCTTAGTTATAAAGAACATTGCAGTGATTCCTCTGTAGGTATTAAAAAATGTTAACTAATAAGAAGGAATTTTGAGAAAGGGTTGCTTCTCCCATGTTCTTACACATAAACTGAAGACATTTAATTTTTCTGGGTAGCTGAAGATTTTTGTGTGTTTTTTATAGTACAAATACCTATTTCTTTAATTAAATAAATGAAAGCTAAATTTTATTAAAATTATTTCCTCACCTGTTTTTCAGTGTAAATTCTCAGAAACTGTTTAAAATGTACCTCAAGTCAATGAATATTGCTCATTAAACTCCACTGGCTATGTATTGAGCACTGAATAAATGCATGGATTAATTTATACCCGGTTAAACCTCAATTGGTTATTAGGCTAGTTAAAACTAATAATGATTACTCAGTATTAATGTAATAGCAATCATTGCAAAAAATTGATAAGACAAAACAAGTCATTGATTGTACAATAAAGTGTCACAATGATTAATTAAATTCTCTGTTCACTATTTCCCAGTTGTATTTATCATGTTTATATCCATACTAAATATGATACATATAATTCCACTTATGTACCTGACCAGGTATAGAAAGGGAGTGGAAAGGAAGGGAGAGGAGAAAAAAAAAATAGAATGCATTAGCAATATCTGTCTCATTTTCTGTTTGATCTCTATTTAGTTTTCCCAAAACACCCATCTTATGAAATAATTTAGCTTTTGAAAACTAAGTTAAAAGTACTATGATAGATATCCAGACATGTAACAATTTAGTAGTCAGAAGTAAATCTTAGTTGTTAAATCTATATAAGGCAAGTATCTATTATCTGATTTACAATATGTACTTTCTTTTTATCTCTTTACCCAACATACTGGTCTAGAAAGTTAAAAAAGCTGATCAGGTATGACTGTCATCTAATCATGGGAAAATAATGGCTGTGATAATAGCAATATTACATAATGTTTATCAAATAATTACCAAGTGTCAAGCACTTTACTAAACACTTCGTATTCATTACCTTATTCAATCTTGACAACAGCCCAAGAGGCATGCTCTTTTAGTATACCCATTTAAACAATGAGGAAATGAAGTT
>NW_026575036.1:1712500-1765000 GCF_905146905.1 Nyctereutes procyonoides
TTTTTTTTTAAATTTTTTTTGTTTTATTTATTTATGATAGGCACACAGTGAGAGAGAGAGAGGCAGAGACACAGGCAGAGGGAGAAGCAGGCTCCATACACCGGGAGCCTGACGTGGGATTCGATCCCGGGTCTCCAGGATCGCGCCCTGGGCCAAAGGCAGGCGCTAAACCGCTGCGCCACCCAGGGATCCCTAGAGAACAAGAATTAAGAGAGGGGTTCATAGAAAGGATGATATTTGACATGA
Organism: Nyctereutes procyonoides; assembly: GCF_905146905.1. NCBI lineage: Eukaryota > Metazoa > Chordata > Mammalia > Carnivora > Canidae > Nyctereutes > Nyctereutes procyonoides. The sequence goes on from NW_026575036.1 coordinate 1,712,747, forward strand.
ATCTTTTTTTTTAAGAATTTATTTATTCATGAGAGACATAGATAGAGGCAGAGATATAGGCAGAGGGAGAAGCAGGCTCCCTTCAAGGAGCCCGATACAGGACTAGATCCTCGATCCCAGGATCACACCCTGAGCCAAAGGCAGACGCTTAATTACTGAGACACCTAAGCATCCCTTGACCTGAATCTTGATGAATAATTTTCTAGTTTGATAGTCGTGCAAGGTTGACCAGGCAGTGTGCATGATGAAAAGTGGTTTCTGTGAACTTCTGGTTGGGCATTCTGGCTACAGTTTGAGTTTTGGGGGAGCAGGAATCAGAAAATAAGGTGAGAAAATGAACAAGAGCCAAAAAATGAAAGATAGGCTTCTATGCCATAGTAAAGATTTGACATATATTTAAAGCAGTGGGGAGCCATTAATGTAGCAAAATAGTTTCTTGGTCAAACTTTGTTTTCTTTTGAGGAGGAAGAATAAAGAGAAGGTGAAATAGAAAGCCAACCAAGAGGGTAACAATAGAGAAGGTGGAAATACAAAGTAGTGCAGAGACTCCTCTGTATTTAGAAGATGACTAAATAGAATGTACTGGCTGATGGAATGGGAACAATTCAGGATAACTTCAAGCTTTCTACTTTTGGGGATTGGTTGGCTGGTAGAAGGAGACAGGAACTAAATGAAGAAGATTTATTTGGGGTCAGGGCTTTATTTTTTAGTATTTAAAATCTGAAAGGCAATTGTGGCATTCATGTGTGAAAGAAGTTGTTAGATTCTGAACAAATGAGATGCGGGGCTTGCTGATGCTCCATCAGTGGCATGAGGGAGCAAAACTATTGTTTTTAGTACTACAGTTTTTTTAACTTGGACAACATGATTTAATATGAAAGCTAAAGGAGTATGTTGATGAACCTTATAACCAGGAAGATATATCTGTCATTCAAGACAGCCTCGACAGGCATGAGTCCATGTGGAAAGTCTGTTCAGATATAAATAACATTTTGGATGAACAGAGATTGAAAATAGAAGTAGGGGGCAGCCCGGGTGGCTCAGTGGTTTAGCGCCACCTTCAGCCCAGGGCGGGATCCTGGAGACCCGGAATCGAGTTCTAGGTCAGACTCCCTGCATGGAGCCTGCTTCTCCCTCTGCCTGTGTCTCTTCCTCCCTCTCTCTCTCTCTCTCTCTCTCTCTCTCTCTCTCTGTCTCCCATGAATAAATAAATAAAATCTTGAAAAAAAAAAGAAAATAGAAGTAGGGGTTTTCAACTGGAATAAAGTTCCAAAAGATGAGGGCTATACTATCTAGAAATAGGTAATGGCATTAGCCTTGTGAATTAAGTCAGTTAATCATTTAACAGATACTTGTTAAAACACCTACTCTGGCCTAGCACTGAGATAGGTTCTGGGGATACAGTAGAGAACCAGAGACATGGACTTTGTCTTCATGGAGAATGATAGTATGGGATGCAGACAACAGAACAAATAAACTTGTAATAAATGGTGGTCATGAGTACTATGAAGATAGCCAGAAAATGTTCACTTAGAAAATAGCTGGGCGGGGTGCAAACTGAAAATCCCAGTGAAACTGAGTAATTGGAGAACATTCTCTCTCGCTCAGAAGATGGCATTTAAGCTGAGATATGAAAAGACGCAGAGAATAAGTATTGTAGGTGAAGAGCAGGGAAAGCCATGCTCAGAAGAAACATTCTGTTGAGAGTTTAGCTAAGCTACTCCATGTCTTGGCATCATTTTTCTGTGGCTTTTAGACTGACACTAGATTTCTCGTTCCTGTATTTATCCTAGATAACAGACCTCAGTCATAAGAAAATGTAAGTTCCTAATGTGACTTCTCCAATGGCTTTGTGAACATCTTCCCCATCTCCCAGGACTCTTCCTTGTGTGCTCTCAGATCCCTGTGGATCTGTCCCACTCTTTTGGCTTGAGTTGACTAATACAGCCTTGCCCAGGGAACCCCAAAGCACTCTGCCCACAGACCTGATAAAGACTCCCCTCAAGTCCCATTACTCTCTGGCTGCATTCTGCCCTGACTTCCTTATGTGGCCCCTTGAGGTGTACAGTGTACTCCTTCCAGAACCTGTGAGTAATAAACATCTCTATTTCAGTTTCTCTTGTGGTTTCTTGTTGTACTGTGACTCACCATCTGGCACCCTGTGCTTTATTTAACAAATGTTAATTTAACATTTGTTATAGGTCATAACACATTCCTTTGCAGGAGAGATCCTAGTTAAGTCTGAATAAATGAATAAAGAGCATTTGGGCCATCATTGTGAGAGGAGAGGTAAGCAGAGGCCTGATCACACAGGGGCTTAGCAGCTGTCATAGTAAAGTTTGACCTGATACAAGGGAAAGCCACTGAAATGTTGTTTAACCAAATCTGAGTTTCAATATCATTCCTGCTGTCAAGTGGAGAATGAAGTAGAAGGAATCCCAGGAAAAACAGCAAAATGAGGTAGAAAATTATTATCATCAGAATATTCTAGGTGAATGATGATGATGATAGTGTACTGAATCATTGAGCTGACATGGAGACAGAAAAATGAATGGGGTCAGGACATACGGGGCTTGCTGATGAGAGGACAAAGAACTGAAGTCCATCCTGGGGTTGGTATCATTTGTTGAGGTGAGGAAGACTGAGGCCAGAGTACACACTGCAGTGCAAATCAGTGGCTGTGTGGAGATAGTAAATTTGTAGACAAAATTTTTAGAATGATTAGTCTGTAGACAGCATTCAAAGCCATGTGACTAGATAAGTAAGAGGTAGAATAGTGTTTCACAGGAGGAGAAAGAAAGGACTTAATCTAATCATGTGGATAGATAAATTTCTAAGACAAGTGTGAACTTGAGGGGGTCTCTCATTAATAAGCTGTATATATACATATATATATATTTTTTCTGTTGAGTGGAAAACAAGGGCTCCTTTTAATAAGAGTATAGGATATGGCATTGAGACCTTGTAAAGAGTAGCAAAATTCACAAATAAAACATTGAGAGAAAGAGAGAGAGAGAGAGATAATTATGAAAGTATGAAAGTATTGACAAATCAGAGCATTGGGAGCACATGGATTTAGGGATTTATCATAGCATTAGTCCATTTGATTAAATCACCCCCAGCATTACCCAAAGTGAATGATCAATCAGATTGATTGGTTTGGGGATTTACAGGAAAAATAGAAGGGATATTTGTGGGCAAGCAAGGGAGGATGCTATTAAAAGAATTATTGCAGTAGGGCTTTTGAGCTGAGGAAAAGAGAAAGTTCATTGGAAGGGAATAAATGAGGAAAAGGAGAGGTTTCAGAGAGTAAAGATCTTAAAATTAGGCTTTGTTGAAGAATTCTGCATTTATACCTTAAATGGAGGAGAAGAACCATTGAGTGGAGGTGGTAGACTGAAAGGATTTAGGGAGTGATTGAAAGAGGCACATGAAAAATAGGGATTACTTTACAATGTCCCTCCAGTTACTACCTTGGGTGACAGGTGGAAGGAAACTGGTTTTCGTACCCAAAAGGATGATATCAAGTCCAGTGTTAAACATGTAAGTTTGAATTGCTTTGGGGACATCTGCACGGAGCTCTCTGAAAGGTAGTTACAGACTGAAAAATTAATTTGGGATTAGGATCTAGGAATGGACAATGGTTATTATTTAAATGGCAGAATTTAGAAAAAACGTGAAATTGTCTTGGAAGATAGAAACCAAGAAATTGGCTGCTTCCAATTGATCTCCCATTCATAACGCTCTCCTCCCCCACTCAAGTGCCTCTATTGTTTTTCTTGTTATGCAAAAGGCAACTAGGTAAGATTCTCCAGGCATAGGCAGTTTTTGTTACTTGCCTAAAGAATGTTGCTATGGCCAGAAAGTTAAACTCAGGGATTTCCCCTCATTGTGTTTTTACTCAGGTTTGGACTGACAGCCTTGACCCTGCAGGGCTAACGTTTGTCAGTTAGACAATACTCATTTTAACCGCTGGCCAATTTGAATGCTTTCACAAATGCCTGGGCAAAAGATTGTACCCAAAGATGTGCAGCTGACTTCCCTAAGCTATAATTAACTGGTTTGACTTAAAGCTTTCATTGACATGAGAAAGCATAATCAACTTTCATAATGTAGTTTACTTTACCCATTTAATTAGGTTGTTAAAGCTTTGCCATCCTACTGTCTCCAGTAGTCATACACACCCATACATGCTCCACTCTCATACGTATCCATACAGACCCCATGGCCCTCTGTGGGGAGAGGAAATTGTGCCTGGGCTCTGGACCAAGGACACATTACTGGAGCAGAGCAATTGTTCAAGCTTCCTTACTGCATCATCTTGGGTGTTTTATGGTTGGAGTAGTACATGAAAGTCACACCTATACAGCACCCAGCACGAATAATATATAGTAGGTATTCAGTAAATATTTTCTCCTTTTCCTCTTCTCCCACTATCAGTTTTAAAAAGCTTACCTATCTATCTACGTGTACCTATAAAATTTGCTAACATCTTGTTCTTTTCTTCATATTTAGAGGAAATATGCTAATGTTTCAGAACTATGTTATAGCATAGATAGCATAATACGTTGCTGATATCTATTTTATAGTGAGAAATTGTTATGTGCATATATATATATATATATATATACACACACACAAAAGTATATGGGGCTTACACCAAGTGAATATTTCCTAGTTGTAGCTATCAGCTCTTGGATGGTAAAGTGCTGTATAAACCCAATGTAATATTTCTCTCGGATATAGGGTTTTCAATTTGATTCGCGTTTGTTGATTTTTTTTCATGAACTGTTGAGAAATGAAATTCATTTAGACACTTGCACCTAAATTTATACTCTACTCTTGTTCATACATGTAGTATGATTTAGAATTGTAAACGCTTATGTTTATGAGGCTATTTTTGACATTTTCTCCATATACTATTTATGTTTCTAAATTCCTAATTCTGATAATAACTTCCCAACTGAAAACCACAAATTCTATGTCACTTGGTTATTTACTAACTCGTCCCTTATAATGAATTCATACTATGAGATGGTTTTAAATTTCCTAAATGGAGAACTAGTTATAGTTTTGAATACTGATAACCTCTTCTTTATATAGCTCCTTACACATATTAAATGTTTAATAAACATTGTGGGTTGATTTTCTTTCAATTGATAAAATATAAAAACATCTCAAATGATTTTAAGGATATTTTATTGTACTTTATTTTTGAGAGAGAGAGACAGAGCATGTGAGTAGGAAGGGGTAGAGAGAGAGGGGGAGAGAAAGAGCAACTTAAGCAAGCTCCATGCTTATTGGGGAGCTGGTGCTTCATCTCAGGACCCTGACATCATGACCTGAGCTGAAATCAAGAGTGGATGCTTAACTGAGTGAGCCACCCAGGCACTCTTTATTAAGAATATTTTAAAATGGTGGTGAAGGATTTAAAAAAAAAAAAAAACTAATGTGGAAAGATAAAGGTATTAAACACATTTTCTAGACTACAATTACTTAATTTCTAATATTCCATAGTATTAATATTTTTATTATGTTTCTCAAAATCCAAAAAAAAGAATAGAAGCTCACTAACCAGTAATTTTTCCCAAGCTTAATACTAATGGAACTATACAAATTTACTTTTCAAATGCTGCTTAAAAGGTAAACAATTCTGTACCCTTATTAAGAAGGGAAACCTTATAGGGGTGCACATTTTGAAAAAAAAAATGTAACCATCCATTGTCACGCAACTGGGCTTTGGTCAATCATACACATTAAGAAATCGTTTAAGAAACAATCTTTTCTTTGAAAGTGTTTGAATATTTTAACAATCTTCAAGAAAATAAGGTTCCCAGGGTAGATATAGTGTTACCTCTTGTGTGTAAGCCTTTTTTCCATTCCTTCTTTCCTTTCTTTCCCTCTTCCTTTCTCCCTTCCTCCCTTTCTTCCTTCCCTTCTTGTATCCATTGTGTTTCTACTATGTGCAAGTGTTTAATATGATAGACAAGAAGCACTTTCTATTGATAGTTCCATTGTAGTCAGGAAGACAGACAAGGCAATACATATGAAGACAAGATAACCTTAGATATGGGGATGTAGTAGAGAGATTCACACTCAGCATATAGTGAATTCTGAAAAGATTAAACTAAGGAGTGTGGAAAAAAGGTCTAGTAGCAACACAGATTGACTATCCTTTGCCTAACACACAGAACATAACTAAAATGAAGAAGAAAAAGTGGTTTTAGATGATGACTTTCATTATCTTTCCAGATATTTAATTTATTGATTATCAGGTAATTATAGATTATCTGGTTGACTATGTAAAATATGATTTTCAGAAAAAAATAAAAAGTGGAGATGGAAAACTGGATTAAGCATAATTATTGTGTTTCTCTTTCTCTATTTTTCTTCTTTTCCTTTTGATCTTTTTTTCTTTTTTATTTTTCTTTTGATTCTTTTTCTATTGATCTTCTCTCTATATGTTTTTTTCTTTTTCTTTTTCTTTTTCTTTTTTCTTTTCCATTTCTGTTCTTTGCTGCTTTCAATGAACATTTATTATGCCAGGCACTGGGCTAGATTCTGAGAATAGATAATATGAATATGACATTATTTCTGTCATCAAGGAGTTATGGTTTAAAAGATTCATATGTTACTTCACATTCTTAATTTTGGCTCTCTTGGAAAAAAAAAAGAAGTGAATATAACATTTCTTTGGGTAAGTTAACTTAGACCAATAGAAACACTTAAAAAATGTTTTCTGGAATCTTCTTTCCTCAGGAACCTAAAACAGTCTTTTTCTCATCCCCTTTAGGTCTCTGCTTATTTGTCACTGTTTCAGAGCATCTTTTCTTTTTTTTTTAAACATCTTTTAAAATAACATCCCAACCTCCCCTAGGCTTGTCCTTCTCCTGTGTCATTTTTCTCTTTGGCATTCATCACCTTATAAAATACTTTATGATTTACTTATTTATTTATCTTTTAAGATATCTCTGTTACTCCTCTAAAATGTAGGTTTCATGAGATCAGGAGTTGTGGCTCATTTTGTTCATTCATGCATCTTCAGTGCCTAGAACAGTTCCTGTCCCATGCCAGGTATTCGGTATACATTTATCAAATGAATGAATGAATGAAGAAACACTAAAATAATAGAAAAATAAAACATATATTGCTTTGGAGGATTTAGCAGAAAGAAAGCAGAATCAGTTATAATCTAAGTATTGTTCTCAACCTTTCAAGACTACCTCTATACTGCAGTAACTCATTGCTATTCTCTTCTAGCTAAATCTGAGTAAAGTATGTTGTACCTAAAGAAAAAGCAAAATATTTACCATAAATAAATAAAGTGCAGTCATTCAGCTCCCACTCAAACTCTGTATGGACAACTCTCTTAAGTCATTTCATTATGTTCTCAGGAACTGTTATTCTCAGTTATTAAGAATATTTATTCTTAAATATCAAAAAAATCGATATTTAAAAACTTATTCACATACAGTATAATTTGTGATTCATCAACTAACAAAAGAAGTTTCTTTTTACTTTGGCTTCAAGAAGTTTATTTTCTACTTTGGCCTCCTTCTCAGGAAGGAACCTGCAGATTGGATCTTACATTGTTTAAAAAATAACTTAACTCTGATCTATAAGTATTGCTAACATTTTTGAAGCTGTAGTGGCCAGCTTTTAATTTTTTGAAAAATATACTTACAAAAACAAGATCTTCTATTGTTTAAACAACTCAACAGGACTTTATATTAGAGTGTAGCCAAACTGAACACCAATAAAAAAATAAATTTATTATTAAAAAAAATAAAGTGTAGCCATTCTATTATTATGTCTTATATTTTTTAAAATGTGATTTAGAGTCTTGAATACTTTTAAAGGCTAGGGTAACTTTTGTATTTATAATAATAGTAGAACAAGTTGTTACCTTTAAGCAAAAGTTGCAGGTAACATGGACCATTAAAGTTCAAAAGGGGGAAGATCTCCTCCCTAAAGGCAGTTTTGTACATGTTGGCGAATATAAGGGTGCTGATGCCTGTCTCTGTCCATTGTTCTGAGCTCATAAGAGTGGAAAGCTTAGTTAATGAGCTCTTAAAACATACACAAAAGATATGGGACAATTACATTCCTTGCTTTTCCAAAAATAATGTGCAGGCCCCATAACACAAAGGAAAGGAGGGGCAGTCTTTAATGACTAGAGCATAAAAGTCTTCAGACATACATGCTAACTTCATTCTTATGTGATCTTAGGCCAATAATTTCACTTTTGTAAGTTTTGATATTCCCCTCTTAAAATGGGTTTAACGATTGGAGCTCCTAAGTGAATCATCTCATAATTATATAATCCACGTCAATTTTTTAAGGTAATGCCTGGCATAAATTAAGATATCAATCAATTTTCGGGTCCTTGGGTGGCTTGATCAGTTAAGTGGCAACTCTTGACTTCAACTCAGATCATGATCTCAGAGTAGTGAGATAAAGTGCCTCACAGGGCTCAAGGTTCAGCGTTTGAGGATTCTTTCTCTATCATCCTCTGCCCTTCCCCCCACTTGCATGTGCACTTGTTCTCTCTCTCTCAAATAAATAAATCTTTTAAAAAAGATATCAATTTTAGCTGCTGTTATCACTATAATTAATACACTATTCTTCACTTGGCAGGCAATAGTTACTGTAGAAATTCACCCTAAGCATTTAGAGACTTTTCTAAAATATTTAGCAGTCTTAAAGGATAAAATATTTTGAATTTTCTTCTCTGTTTTTTTTTTTAAGATTTTATTTATTTATTAGAGAGAGAGAGAGAAAGAGAGACAGAGAGAGAGAGAGAGAGAGAGAGAGGAGGGGCTAAGGGAGAGGGAGAAGCACATTCCCTGTTGAGCCTGGAGCCTGACACTGGCACAATCCCAGGACCCTGGGATCATGACCTGCCCCAAAGGCAGAAGCTTAACGGACTGAACCACCCAGGTGCCCCTTCTTCTCTGTTATTATAAAACTTTTAGGCAGGGCAATTTTCTTAAAAGCTTTTATTATTATTGTTATTATTGGCGTTGTTCTGATGATCCATTGATGAAAACAATTTCAGAGTTCCTTGTCTTTAAATTTTTGATTGGAATGAACTATTTGAATCTAAAAGACAATGTAAGGCATTACTTAGTTCCGGGCCTTGCGGCAACTCGGTTTTTCCTTCTCCTGCGCGGGAGACCTCTGCCACAACCATGTTGCGCCAGATCATCGGTCAGGCCAAGAAGCATCCAAGCTCGATCCCCCTCTTCATATTTATTGGGGCAGGAGGTACTGGAGCAGCGCTGTATGTGTTGCGCTTGGCACAGTTCAATCCAGATGTTAGTTGGGATAGGAAGAATAACCTAGAACCTTGGAACAAACTGTGTTCCAATGATCAATACAAGTTCTACTCAGTGAATTGTAGATTACAGCAAACTGAAGAAAGAAGGTCCAGACTTCTAAATGAAATGTTTCACTTTAAAGCTTCTTAGAATGAAGGTCTTCCAGAAGCCATCCGCACAATTTTCCACTTATCCAGGAAATATTTCCCCTCTAAATGCACGAAATCATGTTGGTGCATTGTGTTGGGGTTTACACTGAATAATAAATATCTGAAACTTGAAAAAAAATAAAAAATAAAAAAATAAAAGACAATGTAATTTAGTCATGCAACCAAAACCTTTTGGTTATTTTCAAGAATAAACAAAATGGAACAAAAAGACTTTATTTAGGCAATGGTTGTACCTCTTTGAAAATTAGCTGTCAATTAAGATCACTAATATATTTATATTATAAAAATCTATGATTTTATGCTCTGGGTTACACGTTAGATTTATAATTATGACTTTAATCATAGTCACTGCATAATTCCTGAGCAATAGTCTATTTGCCTTGAGATTCTCACTGTAGAGATAGGAAAGGCACCAAGATCCATCTTTAAAAAGGAGCAGCTTTTGCACAGAAAAAAAAAAAAATCAATAAGACGTTAAGGAAACCCACCGACTGGGAGAAAATATTTGCAAACCACATATCTGATAAAGGGTTAATATGCAAAATAGACAAGGAATCTTGCAGCTCAATAGCAAAAAACAAACAATCAGATTAAAAAAAAATGCTCAGGGGACCTATTCAGACATTTTTCCAAAGACATACAAATAACCAACAAGTACATAAAAAGGTGCTCAACATTGCTAATCATCAGGAAAATGCAAATCAAAACCACCATGAGCTATCACCTCACACCTATGAGAATGGCTGTTATCAAAAAGACAAGAGATAAGTGTTGGCAACAATGTGGAGAAAAGGAAACCTCTGTGCACTGTTGGGGGGAATGTAAATTTGTGCAGCCACTTTGGAAAACGGTGTGATGGTTCCTCAAAAGGTTAAAAATAGAGCTACCATATGATCCAGCAGTTCCATTTCTGGGTATATATATCTGAAGGAAATGAAGACAGGATCTGGAAGAGGCACCTGCATTCCTATGTTCATGGCAACATTATTCACTATAGCCAAGATACGGAACAACCTAAGTATCTGTCAATGAATGAATGGATGAAGAAGATGTGATATATATATATATATAATGGAATTTTATTCAGCCATTAAAAAATAAGAAAATTCTGCCAGTTGCTACAAAAGGGATGTACTTTGAGGTATTGTGTGTGTGTGTGTGTTTAAGATTTTATTTTATTTATTCATGAGAGACACACACAGAGAGAGAGAGAGAGGCAGAGACACAGGCAGAGGGAGAAGGAGGCTCCATGCAGGGAGCCCGACATGGGACTCGATCTCAGGTCTCCAGGATCACACCCTGGGCTGAAAGCAGCGCTAAACTGCCAAGCCATCCGGGGCTGCCCCTGAGGTTTTGTGTTGGGTGAAGTAAGTCAGACAGAAAGACAAATACTTCACTATCTTGATTATATGTAAATAAAACAAAACAAAACCCTCCACAAACTCATGGAAACAAAGGATTAATATTAGTGGTTGCCAGAGGCAGAGATAATGGATGAAGGTGGTCCAACGGTGTAAACTTCTAGTTATAACATAAGTAATTTCTGGTGACATATAGTGTAGCTATAGTTAAAGACACCCTCCTGTACACTTGGCGGTTACTAAGGGAGTAAATATTAAACGTTTTCATCACCAAAACAAACAAAAAAAAAAAACAAAAAACAAAGAATGATAATTATGTGAGGTGATGGAAGTGTTAACTAACTCTAACGTGGTAATCATTTTGCAATATCTAAACGTATCAAATCAGCAGGTTGTGCAACTTAAACTTACACAACATTATATGTCTATTATATCTCAATAAAACTGAAAAAAAAAGGAGCAGATTGATCAGCGTGAGACTAAATTCATGAGTATCTGGGGTATTTTGTTTATTCTTTTTTTCTTATATGTGACAGTTCATTAAGACTAAGAATGTAGTTTTTCAGCTTGTATTCCATTATACTTCCTAGAATTAATTATTCCCTTTTATTGTATTTCCTTTTGCTGATTTTATTTCAACAACAGACAAAATATATTTCCAAGAAGAGTTTCTCTTATGGTTACACTTTTAGAGCTTTTGGGATTGATTAGACCTTCCCAAATTGTGTTCTCAGAGAAAACAGAATCTTTAAAGCCTGTGGTGGAAATTCTCCATGCAAGGTTTCCCTCTTCACCATTTAAGCTTATATGAAATCAGTGATTTCTGACGAAGATTTCTCTTGAGAACAGTAGTCATTAATTAAATATTTCTGGAGTGGTTTCCAGTCATACATTATATCTTCTTAAATTAATATAAAATAGGAGGTTTGATTGATTTAATAACATAGTTTAAAATCCATATCTACCTCATCAAAAAAGAATTCCATGGAGGAAATCCATGGAGGTTAGAATTTTTTAAAAAGATCTTAAATTTATGCAAACACAAACACAGAAAGCAGCAACAATGACAACAAATTTAAGGTCTGTCTTCTGGATTTCTAGGATTATTTATTTATTTATTTATTTATTTATTTATTTATTTATTTATTTATTTATTTTTAAGAAGGGACTTGTGTAGGCCTTTAGAAGGTGACCAGGATTAAACCAAGACTTTATTAGGCCATATGGAAAGATTTAATTTTACCTTAATATTTTACTATTACTAAAACATTTGGCTTTATGGAAGACTGATCTTCAGAAATATGCACACACGTTAATACATACACACACAACTTTGTTGTAACAACCTATAAATGTGAGTCCCCAGTGGACTTTCATGTGCAGACTTCTAGGAAAAAAGTGCCTACCAGCTAAACTCACTGATGATACTTGAGTATTGGAGACAACCCAACTGGGGTTATTAGTAAGTAGTCTAGATGAAGTATAGGGCTATTGATGACACCTACAAGCCTATTTCAAGGCTGCTTGGCTTATTTTTTAGTACTGTCATCCCATAAGGCCCCATTCTTACACTTACTTCATGGTTTTATGTCTGTCCAATGCTTTCCCTTTTTAATTAGAATATATATATATTGATAAATACAATGAATAAGACAAACATGTGCCTACCTCCCAAAGTGATCAAATGTTACTTTTTTTTTTCATGTTTGGTTCCTTTTGACTTCCTACATTTCTCCCTCAATAATATAGTTTGCTGATCCTAGTGGAATGGCAATATTTGGGAAAAATAGCCTGGCACATGCAATAGCAGACAGCATGTTATCAATGTTATTAGAAAGATTTATGGAATGAAGTAAAATTAAAGGGGAGGCTTATATTTTTAGGGCACAAATACATAATACTTTTCCATTTTGACCTTTCCCTTACATAAGTGATGCAATGGTCTCAGAAAATTAACTCTCAAGCATAATATAAAGAATGGTCAGCTTAGGAAATATGCATTTATTTAAATTAGCTTGAGAAAGTACTTGATAGATATATGCAAATTTATGGAGGGAAGTGAGGAAGTGAATATGCTGGAACTTGACATGATAGGCTCTGTCTAAAGCTATAATGATGGGAAGATGCATAGGCTAGATTCTCTAATCCAGTACCACTCAAAATTCTCCCATCCAAAGCTAACAACATTTGTTTCCTTTTCAGAAAAAAAAGCACAAATGAGAGGTTTAGGCTAACAATAAAGCTTTAGAAACTTAAGAAAGAAAACTAAATCACCGTACATGAAAGCTTTTTAGTGCTTATTGAGCTAAGCTGATGGTGTGAAATAGGTATGAAACTCAAAATTTGAGTCAAGATACATTTTCACTTATTGGCTAGAAAATGCGCTGGACTTTTTTTGTTTGAAAAATAAGATTTAATGATTACTTCACAATTTTGGAAATCCAATTGAAAATATATTCTCTCAGAGCTTTCATGTCTTCATTTGTAAAGAGAACAATTCATCCAGAGAAATTGTTGTTGAGACTAAATGGAATTATAAAGGTACTTTTTAATAAAGGTGCATTGTTGTTATATAAAGACACTATTAATTGAAATATAAATAACTCATATATTGCACTAAAAATGTACTCTCAACTTATTTCATCATTAGTGGTTGATTTTGGAAAGTTGTCTTAATGTAGTAGCTCTGTTTGCTTAGTTAAACAAAAGGGAAGGAAAGTAGGAAGGGAGGGAAACTGGGAGGAAAGGAGGAAATAAAGAAACAAAAGGAAAGGGAAGGAAGAAAAGTTCTAATTCCCTCAAGTATCTTAGATCTGTAATGAGCAACATTACACTCTCTAACATCAAAATATAGGAAAAGTTCAAGACATACAAGACAAAGCTTATTAGGAAATTAAGTTTGTCCAAGAACAGATTTCTTTTCAATTAAGTATCTTTTAAAAGTTCAAGAGATACCGAAACACTGAATACAATTTGCTGTATTTGCAATAACTTTTCTCAATATGGCCCACAATTTAGGAAATACCAGCAGTAATACCAACAAGAGCAACTGCACATGTAACTACCCAACCTGCAAACACGTAGCTAAAGTACCAGCAAATACTTTAGAAGTAAAGAAACAACACACACAGACATACACAGACACACTCCCACCCATGAGTGTGAAGATGGTGAATAATTTTAGCTATACTCTTTTTTACATGCTCCATAATATTGTTACATAAATCTATACTCTGTCGTTTTTTAAAAAATTAAAAATTAATCATTTAGGTGAAAATGTTTATCTTTAGGTACAAGTAATAACTAAGCTCATAAGAAATTATGAATATCACTTATCAAGAATAAATGTGGTTTAGATGTGCCACCAAATTTGAACTTATTATAAATCTATGTTTAAATCTGCAGAACAAATTTTCCCTAAATTTTAAAGAAAATTTTAAAAAAAGTTTAAAATATTTATATTAATGACAATACATAGTTTCATTTCATTGGAGTGCAACAAAGTGCTTTTGGCTATCTATATATATAAATTAGTATGTGATGACTCATGTTCTTAAAGGTCTTTCACATTGGAAAAGCTTTATCTTCGTGTGTGAGACACTTTCTTAGGTGCTAATGATATTAAAAAAAAAAGGTCTCTGACCTCAATATACTGGGAGATAACTCTTATATTAAAAGAAGTACAACTTGGTTAGGTAAATACTGCAACAGAGGTGTGCATAGAACCTAAGAAAACTCACAGTAGGTATCCCTACACCAGACTCATTGATGTTGGAACTGAGAGTCGATGCATGTACAGGAATTGGCTGGGAAAAGATGTTTGTACTTGTGCAAACAGAAAAGAGTACTTTCCAGGCAGAGAAAATAGCAAGGGAGATCTTCATACATTCTATGAATCCCTTTCTGATTCCTATCTACCTACCCAACTCTATAAATGAGCCCTTATACTTTACACTTTTATACTCTCTAAGACTTTATTCTCTTTGAACACAAATTTCATTCCTATATCCTCAATGTCCAGAACACAGGGTTTAGCATTTAATAAATAATGAGGAGGCAATCTGGTATAGTGGAAAGAATATTGAATTTGGTATCAAATCCAAGTTTTAATTCCATATTTGGATGTCATTTTAAGCACAATTTTAATGTTTTCTAAACCTCTGTTTGTTACATGTTGAGGTTGTACAAGATGTTATCTATGGCTCTAAGATTTCTCAATTTAACTTAACATTTTAGGACTCAGTTTTTCATTGTCTTAAGACTTTTCTCAGTCATAGGGAAAAATGACTCAAATTACTTCAACTAAAATGGAATTTAAGAAAAAGACACATCTACTGGAATGTGAACACAGAAGACATCTGAAAGAAATCCACCACACTCCCCATACTACTTCCAAGGTCTGCAAAGCCATCTCACATTCTGTGTCTCTGTCATTCCCTCTCTTTCAATGAATCTACATTTCTATTTCATTTTTCTCTAAAGACCAACTGCTCTACTTAGTCACTGCTTCTATTTTCTCATAATTTAAACTTGCAAATAGATCTTGACTTCTTGTGGCCTCAGCTCAACCTCTTGCCATTATTGTTATATTATTTTGACCAAGCATAGTAAAAAACATGGCACCTGCCTCTCAGCAGAGTCTTGGCAGCAGACCCTTTGTTAAAAGTGGTGTGGGAAGGTGAACAATGATCATCTCTAGTAAGTATTGTTGCATCATCAAAATTATTTCAGGCAAAACCAAAGCACATAAAGAAGTCAGCAAAATGAGGTTGACTATTTTGTGCATTGAGTATAGATCTATATTTTATCATGACAGTCTGAAATTATGTAAACCAAGAACAAAACCTCTCCAAAATATAGGGGGATGTTAGGAGAGAAATAGAGCTGAATGAAGATTAGAATTTAAGCATTGGCCTGAGGAATGTGATGGAGCAAAAAGCAGTTCTAAAGAGAGTATTATACAAATAATATTTTTAAAAATAAAATGTTTTTTCCTAGTCAACAAAGGAAAAAAATCCCCAAACGTTAGTCTACAACACATACCAAAAACAAACCAAAACTTATCCTTTGATCACTAATAACCTAAGAATCAAGAAAACTTTGTTGCCATTTAGGTAATTTAGGTCACATGGTTTTTGCAAATCTCCCTCTTTAGAACCAGTAATTTATACTTTGGTGGTATAGAAGACCAGGTAGCTAGTGTCTGAGTAGATGAAAATGAAGTTGCAGACATATCAGTGGGCCATTTACTCATCTTCATTTCATCCCACTAAAATGTTCCTAGTAAAACATTAAATAATATAATTAATCTTCCATAATCCAGCTAGTATTCCAACAAAAGACTTACATGCTTCACTGACATTTTGGTGGCTGCTTCTTGAGCTTACTGATAGAACACTGCAAAAACTCTACTATAATTTTCTTTGTATCAGTTGTCTAAATTATTATCAATAGTTTATTAGCCATTAAAATATCAGAATTTATCTCTGATTTAGCAATACAATTTTCCTTACTCCTAAATTCATCTTTTACCCTTATGCAGATTTCTCAAAAATCTACTCCAATGCAATATAAAGGATGACAAACAACTCAGATCCCATGCACAGCTAATAAGTGCATGGCTGTTGCCATTTTAATAAAACACAAAATATGGAAAACATCAAGAAACTAAACTATTAGTTTAGTTTTTAAAAAACTTAAGCTTCCAGAGGACAAGAATGTTATCTAATATATATAGAATGTGGTGCTTGAATATTAAAATTCAATATTTACAAGTGGAACATAATTTAGTGAGCCATTCCAATGCACAAGCAAATGGAATGTATTGAATATCTTGGGATTACTGAAATGCACTTTGATTTTATGCAACATCTTGTTAACTTTATCTGTTTTTCATAGCTATTTTCCATTAGAGGGAGGGCGAGGGGAAAATTGGATCAAGGTCCTGGTTTTTAATACTAGGCATCAACACTATGAAAAAAATCAAAGACACATTAATAAACTAAATATTACCTCCCACTGCTCTCTGGCTACCAGGCACACACAGTTCTTTCCATTGCACTCCTAAGAGGGCCTTCAATAAAGTAAAACTGTGAGTTTGACATTTCTCTTGCTCGCTGCCAGGAAATTCTAAATTGAGTCCCAGTTGTTTTTCAGATTAATCCATTGGAGAGAACAGAACCTGAACACAGTATTTTACAACTTCTTGAAAATTCATTTAGGCTAAATTTAGGTTTGAATATATATAATGTGACATAATATATATATATCTCCTTAATTATAAAACATTCCTCTTATATCAAGCACACACTAGTAACATGTCTCTCAAGAAGACAAGGCAGAAATTTTTATATAAGAACAAATTTAACAATGAAAAATAGAAATCAAATGTTTATAAAAATACATAGCCAAAACATGCTATATTTTAAAAATTGGCCTGCTTACAAGAATTAAACGATTTCCTCTCCTAAAATCATAAAAAGGGAGAAAAAACATCTAGTAACAGCTTAGCTATTTGTGTTATATCTGGGAAGAAAATAGTACTTTTTATGAAACCTTCCTTGGTGAGACTTGATGCTTTGTTTGAGTCTTCTTCATTCATATGTCAACCAGGTAAATGCACAACAAGGTGCATTTTAAAATCAAAAGATGCTGGTGATTTCCATATTTGCTTTCTGATCTTTTCCAACACACTCTGGGAACGGCTCCCCAGGAAGGGCACCGCAAAGCCTTCACCAGCGAAGAATGCAGTGGGTTCATTCCCTGGATGTGCGCTGCATGAAGCACATTACACCTGGGCAATTCCTATTGATAGAAATTGAATGGAATTGCACTTCCAGGCTTTTTAAGAGCTTATTTGGTGCTTCACATGAGACTTTATTAAAAATAGTGCAGCTCTCAAAAACCTTTTAAGGCAATGGATGCTTTTTAAAAATCTAATAAATATGGATGGCTGATTAAGGAATGTATTTTATATACTGTATATTAATGCTGTTTTTTTCTCTTCATTTTCCATCTTTCTTTTCCCTTGCCTTTTCTGAGAGATTCAAGTAATAAACTGACTTTTTTAAAGGTTCTACTATTATCTATATCACAGATTCCTTCATCCTAGTGGGAAATCTGTCCTCTCTTTGCCCTACTCTAATCATAAATAAATAACAGTTTCCATTTATTGAGAACTCACCAAAAAGCAGGCCAGATTCACTTTCCTCCCATCTTTCAGGTAAATATTACCCCCAGTTTACAGAGTAGAAACTGAGGCTCAGAATGTTTATTAAGTTGCTCAATATCACAAAACTAATAGGTTGGCAAGGCCAATATTTGAAAATGGTTTCTGGTCTCCTGATGATTGATGTTGTGATAATAGTAATGTTAGGTACTTTGCAAAGTAGTTCTCCTATACTGTCTCCTTTAATCCTTACTTGACTGTTTGAGTCTCATAATCTGACTCCTAAACTGATGCTCCTCCCTTTAATGACCAAGCAAAATTGACCAAAAATTAAGGGTTTTGTTGAGCAACGTCCAGGCGAACTCATAATGGGAGTAAATGATAGTAACTCTTCTCATGAACTTGGTATTTTATCTACAGTTCTGAAAGCAAAGAATAAAATTTTCCCCCAGATCTTGATTCCAGAAGATTGCATATCATTCTCTTATTCCCTAGCCAACTCCAGGTTTAGATGTTTACAAAAGGAAACTTGCTTCAAAAACTGTTGTTTTTAGGGATGCCTGGGTGGCCCAGTGGTTGCGTGTCTGCCTTTGGCTCAGGTCCTGATCCCAAGGTCCTGGAATCAAGTCCCCCATCGGGCTCCCAACAGGGAGCCTGCTTCTCTCTCTGAGTATGTCTGTATCTCATGAATGAATAAATAAATAAAATCTAAAAACAAACAAACAAAAAAAACTGATTTTCAGAAAACTTGTTTTTGTTTTGTTTTGTTTTTTGTTTGTCTTCAACTCAGGAAACTTTAGCTGAAATTAGAAGTCAGTAAAGTAACAAGAGGGGTGACAGGAGCAAAGGGGGCACAGGGGCTCTTGGAATCCCATATACACCTGGAAGCTACAGAGGGAGCCCATTAAAGCTTCTCAGCTGAGACTGAGGGTGAGGTATTCCTAAGTACACTTGTGTAGAGGGGTGCTGAGAGCACAGAAAAAATGTTTCCCAGTTTTACCGTTTATTAAATAGGGGTGGGAGGTGTTGGGTCTATGTCTTAAAATATCTAGGTAGGTGATAAATTAAACCCTTCTTGAAAAGCATTGAAACTTAGAACTTCGGTAAAATCTTTGTGGCAGAGGTGTAGGCCATCATTGAGATGACTACCTCATTCTTCTTCTTCTTTCTTCTTCTTCTTTTTTAAGATTTTATTTAATAAATTTTTTAAATTTATTTATGATATTCAGAGAGAGAGAGAGAGAGAGAGAGAGGCAGAGACACAGGCAGAGGGAGAAGCAGGCTCCATGCACCGGGAGCCTGATGTGGGACTTGATCCTGGGTCTCCAGGATCATGCCCTGGGCTGAAGGCAGGCACCAAACCACTGAGCCAGCCAGGGATCCTCCTCACTCTTAATTGAAAATAAGCAAGGATGACTCTCAACCTCCCTCCTTTTACAGTCCTTCTTCTCTTTAATCTGTTTCTTTTCTAATTCTACCAAAGGTGAAGGAAAGTTTCCATCATTCTCATTACTGCGTTATATCCAAAGGGTGAATTATTAATCTAGCTCTAAATCATTTGTCCAGATTTTTCTAGAAGATATAATCTTCTCACATTTTATTTTTTTTGCATTTCTGCTAAATACTCTAATTTTTAATGTTCCCATAAATATGAATTCCCAAATCATAAAGATCATTTTACCTAAATACCACCAAAATTGATTATCTCTTAAAACTCATACTTTATCAAGTTCACCATTCTGTAACCTATTAAATATAATTTAACTTAAAAGTTTATCTTTTACTTTCATGTAAAACAAATCAGAAAATAAAATCTAAAATAAGAGTTCCTTAAAAGGTATGTTTCTATAATTTTAGAGGTGATAGCATACAAATAATTTACATAGAACAAGTTAAAATTGCATTATAAATAGGATTTATACTCAAAATCTTTTGATAAGTAAAAAATATTTATTTTTTGCATTGAAAACAATTATTTTATTTTAAAATAATAGAAATTAGCTATGATTGAGTATATGTAATTTATCAAGTGACTCCTTATAGATCATCAGAAAGTAGTTTAAAGGACCTTTTGGAGAAATTTTTTTTTAGATAAAATGTTTTTTTTCTGTGGTGACCTGGTCTCATGTGGTTGCTGAATTCATAGCTCTCATCTCTTTGTCTATATCCATGGGATAAAAGGATGACTTCTATACTTCATGACACAGACTCCATTAAATGCTTACTGCCTCACATAGGGACCAATTTTTTAAGGCGGGGTAGTAATATAATCTTTGGAAGATTGTATCTCGTTATCTGTTTCACAACAACTTTTTGAAAATTAATTTGGTCAATTCTTTTTCCTTATTAAATCAAAGACTAAAACAAGAAGCTCTTTCTACTTTGTGAATTTCTTTTTATCAATGACATTTATGTATATGACTATTTCATTATAGGAATATACCAAAACACATTCTAAAAATTAGTTATTTTTCTATGTGGTAAAACTTAATTGTATTGTTTTTATTTCTTGTTTTACTATTCAAATATCATCCTGGAAAAAAAGTTGAGTGAATTGTCTTGTCAGAAAAATTTCTTCTGCTAAAATATTTTTCTTGAAAAAAAAAAAGCCTTTTTAATGTATATCGTTTAGAATGACACTTGAATTTTTGCAACATCTGAAAAACGGAGTATTTTCAGAGACATCAAAAAGCCATGGTGCTCTTCTGAAAGGACAATGAATAGGAATCTTTATATAACTTTAGCAGATAAACTAGGAACAATGCAGCTAGCAGAACATATTATTTATGCAAATTTCGGCACTGAGAAACTAATAAAAACTATTTTTAAGAAATGACACTTCCCAATTTTTCTATTCCTATGAATTCTCTAGTTGCTTATTCATTATATCATCTGCTTATGCTTCTTGGCAAATACTACCAGTATGAAATTTATAGGGAGGAAAGTATAAGAGAAAAATATAAAATTTAGGAAGGTATTTTAGTTTTTCCTGGGAATTAGAAAAATAAGAAACAACAATTTTTAAGACTATCTAATCTCAGTTCAGTTCTTAGAAAATTAGCAATTCATGCCAACATAGACTTAAAGCAGTTAAACCAAAAAACTAGTTATAAAAACATTGTGAAGTAGAAATTCTTTTGGAAATGTGATCAAAACTACAGATCAAGAGAAATGGAAATGTCATAAAGAGTAGTCACTATTTTTTCTAAATATCCATGCTTTACTCATAGCATCTCGTTATATCCAGTCAATTATCCAGCAAGATGGGCAATTAGATTCTCATTTTATAGTTGGGTAAACTGAGGCTCAGGTGTACAAACATCAAAATGTTTATAAAAGATCATTCAAATATTAAGTGGCAAAAAAGAGAATTTAAACAAATTTTAGAGAGGAAAATCTGAGATTGGAATCCTTTTATTTATTTTATTTTATTTTTATTTATTTTGTTTTTGTTTTTTCTTGGAATCCTTTTAATAGACTAAATAGACTTGATGGTATTTCAAATATAGGTGGAGCTGAAAAAATTCATTTATAGACCACACAAGTGAGAATGCCTGTGAATCTCTAAAATGTCCATTTAAAACCTTTCAAACAAACAAACAAACAAACAAAAAATCTCTTCCAAACCATAGCTGACAAGAAGATTCTTAGAGATCTGATGACACTATTAATGAAGAATTGATTGCTACTTCTATAGTTCTAAGCAGTTAGGTTCCCATCTGTAATTGAATATTTTTACCATGAAATATTTAAAAAAAGAATACCATGAAATCTGGGATCAGAATTTTGGAATCTGACTATCTTCTTCATGTGGAATCATGGTAATGGCAATGTGCCCACCACTGTACTTTGTATATCCATTTTATTATTTAAAAAACAGACAATAAGAGAAACGTTAAATTTTTAATACAGAGAAAAAAGATTTTGGCTCTTAGCCCTTGGCATTGATCTGCCTGGTCATAGAGTTGAAAGTTTCCTTGATGTTACTATTCTTTTAACCTTTGTATCCATTACGAGCCCTTGTCCTGGCCAAGGACCCAATTTAGCAATTACGGTTGGTTGAAGTAAAGAATGTTTGTTTTTGTATTAAATTCTTTAATGAGATAACACTTTGGGTAAGTGACACAGTATTTTGATAGACAATTTTTACTTTGTTACACTTCTGAGTATCAAAAACATCTTGCTTTGTTTCTTGGGATTTGAAATTAAATATACAAATGGGAAATGAAGGTAAAGAAAGAAAGTTGTAGTAATTACTTTCATGTAAAGATGAATAATGAAAAGCAATGGAATTCTCAGAGTAACCAACAGAAAGTAGATTTTCTGCTCGCTATGGTTTAGTTTCTGGGCAATGTGCTTTTATTAGTAAAGATGAATCTGTAACAATTTACTCCTAGAATTTTATTTTCATATCTACCTAACACTAGTTTACATGGAATTACAAGATCAACCATCCTTCCTAAACTGAAATTATTTCTATCACAATAATCTATAAAAATCTTACTTACTTTCTAAAATATAGTTCAAAGTGTACATTGGCCATGAAGCCTCCTCCAACCTCTCTCTATACCTCATACTTGGAATTTATCTTATAGCTACTGTGTTCCCAACATGTTGTTTCTCAATCCAATGATGTAGCTCTTTCTCCTCTGGGTTATATTTATTTATGTATTTCCTATTTCATTCACTAAATTTGAGGTTTTCTGAGATTGAGAACTATGTTTTACCAATCTTTATATTCTTTGGAATATCTAGCAAATGAGAGATACATACATTGTAAAGAACTATTGTTAATTCTGCAATTAAATTTAAATTCACATAACTATTTGGTGTTTTGCTAAGCTGATTAGTTTTTGAAAGCTTTTAAAAATATAATATCATAATACATTTTGAGAAAATGTCACACTATAATACCTTTCTCAAAATATTGAATTTTTCTCAATGAAAACAACATTGCTACTCCCTCCATGACAAATTAAGTATAATTGTGGACAATGGTTATTGTTTGGTAATCCAATACACATTATATAAAGACCTTTTTCACCTATAATATTTAGTCATACAACAGTCCAGTCATACAACTGTGAGTTGTACTTCTATGAGAAAATAAATGTCATAGTCAAAAAAACAGTTTCAGGAGCTTTTTTTTTATTTTTTTATTCTTATTATTTATTTTTTTTTCAGGAGCTTTTTAATCAATGTAACTTCTGTGTGGAAGTTTCAGAAGCTTTTACAGAAGCCAAATATTAAAATATTATATAAAAATTAATTATAAGGAATTGGATTTGTGGACCTACATCTTCTGTTTTCTTTTTTTCCTTTGTATATCTTCAGTTCTGTGATCTTAGAAGGCTGTGCTATGAGAGACACAGCAGTAAATATGGGAGAGTCTTGTTTATCTTAGAGGTGGACTGCTAGGAATATTCTTAGATAAAATGGATTTTCTAGCAGAGAAAGGAGGCATGGCATCAAAATAAAGCCAGGATGGAGAGTTGGAAATGCAAGGAAGGAAGAGTAGACAAGGAAAGTAGGAATGAATTAAAAGGACAATTTCTGGTGTCTATGCAAAGTAGGCTTGACAGTGACTCAAAGTGATCCAATAATAAATATTTATACCATCTCTATACTCCATGTGACTTGGAATAAGACTGGATTCTTTTTGGTCATCTACTGAGCTTATATGTCTTTCTAGTCCCTCAGGTAATAATAGAAGACTTAAAACAAAACAAAACAAAGAAACTAATGTCGAGTGAATAAATTTCAGGTCTATAAGACATAGAGTCATTGAATTCTGTCAAATGCAAAAATGTAGTTTTTACAAAGGATGGGTTTAACAAATATACACCAGTGACCATGACATTGGTTTTGAACAAAATTTTACAATTAAAATTTTAAATTAATATGAAAAATATTGACAGAAAGTAAGAAAATGAAACTGTAATCACAAGTAAACATATTAAATAAAGATAAATGATGTGAGACTAACCTATCATTTTATGATAGTATTAATAGATTGAGAGTAAAGTATAAAGGCCTTAAGCACAGACATGTTTCCTTGGCTTAAACACATCTTCAAGAATTTGAGCTCTTTTGAACCTTCTACTACTACACCCATACTATGCCATTTTATGGCCTTTGTCTTTGGACTTTCCCTCATGGAAGGTAAGATAGTTGTTGCAGAGGAAAGTCCTGGAGACTCTCCTTAAGGGACATTTTTTCATAAGGAAATTTCTTAACCAAATATTCCAAGCAAACTTGCCTTTAGGTCTTTTTGGCTAAATGATCACATGTCCATGCTCTAGCTCCAAAGCAGTACTGGGAATATGAAGATCTGGAATTTTTAGCCTCTGCAGAGGAAGGTGAACTCTGCCCGCAAGGAAGAAATAGAAGGGAAGGTGATTGAATGGACAGCCATTAGTGGGATGATAAGAGTCTCTGTGACAAAAACAATATCCAGTGGCTCAAATTTGATAGAAGCTTATTTTATATTTGTGTAGATTTTTTTAAAAAATATTCTTATGGATGCTCAGCTCGCTTTTTAAGTTTCAGAGAACCAAGTTCCTTCCATTTTATGGCTCATCTAACTTTAATAAATGACTTTTAAGTTCACTGTGCTAGCTTGGATTCAGCCTGCTGAAGGGGAAAGAGTGGAGAATCATACTTGCTTCTCAAGCTCCTTGTCCTGGAAGTCACATGTACCAAATCATTCCATTGGTAAGAGCTAATCACTTGTCCTCTCTCCACCCCTGCCCCCCCCCCCCCCGACAGAAAAGGTTTGAGAAATACAAACCTTGACTAAGCTGAACTTTGCAGCAGCAACCAAATTGTGAACAAGAAGAAACTATGTGGGTAGGATAATCAAATAGTTTGATGGTAGAATGATTGCATTTCAAAAGTTCTGATTATGAATACATTATCACCCCAGAGGGATATCTCCAACAGTAAATTGCAGGGTACATCAGCATTTTTACTAATGACTTGTTTGAAAATATATGATGGCATACTAATCAAATTTTTAGATATCTTGAAATTGAGAGGAAGTGCCAACACATTGGTTGAAAGTTCCCAGGATCCCCAAAATGTCTTAAAAGAGAGCAATAAGGGATCAAAGTGGGGATAAAATTGCTAGGAATAAATACCAATTCTTACAGTTAGGTCATCATATTCAGCAGCACCATTTAGTTGGGCAAATATTTATTTAGTTCTTATTATATTCAAGGCATTGCGCTGAGCCATATATGGAGAATTGGAAATAAGAGTTAACATATAAAAAGGAAAAAAGTAGTCTTGAGTTATTGAAAAACCAATATAAATTATTAGTGTAGAGTCTCTTTCTCTCTCCATATGTGAGAGTTATTGTATATTTGTGTGTACACATATATAAATTGTTTATGTACTTATCTTTGGTTAATCAGAACATTTATAATATACAAAATATTCCAGAACATTCTAGACTCTAGTTTTTCAGATTTTTGTCTTGGATTCTTGGTATAAAAATTTAAGAAGAAAAGTGAACAAACTTGATTGTTTCTAGAAGAGTATGACTAAGATGATAAACGAATTTCAAATAACTCATATATATTCACTTATTCACTTATTTGTGACTGAGATTCCATTTTTTTCCTTTAAGAAAGTAGAATGTGTATATAAATCTCTATGGCATAAGGTATAACATAAGAAATGCTTTAAAAATGATGTTAATAAAATTAGTGGAGTGAGAGAAGAGAGATTTCTTCCAGCAAAAGCAATAAGGAAAAGATTTGTAGAGTGGGAGCTAATTTGGGTTGTTCTGTAAGGATAGATAAACTAAGATATAGTCAAAAGGAAAAGAGAGGTGGAATTGTATTTCAAAGAAGGAGAACAAAAACTGTAAAACAAATATCAGGAGAATTGTAAACTCTTTTTGGTGGCAGCTTGAGTTGCAGGAAGGAAGTAATTGAGGTAACAGCCATTCAGTTATTTTGATATGAAACTGGAGGTGATCATCAATGTTGGGTTAAAGCTTTTGAACTTTATTCAGGAAGTAAGCAATCAACAAGCAATTATTATATTTTTACTTTTCATATAATAGAGGCTATGAAAGTCATAAAGGTTATATGAGAAATGGTAAACAATAATAACAACAACAAAACAATGGAACCAAACCCTATAGATATTTAACTTCCAGAAGAGAAAAATTATGGTATGAAGCACTATTCATCCTTTTTTGTAGCTCCTCCTCCATCCCATACCCTAAACATAGATCAAGAATGAGAAATTGCAGGAGGGCTATTTTTTTTGGAGTATGGTGTGTATGTGTGTGAACATCTCATTATCAACAAAAATATTTAAATGTATAATAAGCCAAACTTCAAAGAGTTTAAACCCAAGTCTGTGCCTGTTTTCTGGGGCAATATAGGAGGGTGATCAAAACATCTTCTGAAAAGTGAGACATGGGATTCCTAAGGTCTCTGTTCCAAACCTAGAAGCGCTATGATTTCATAAAATATGGAAATTTCTTCATATCTCTTTTTTATGAAAAAAATCATTTTCTGAGATCTGAGGGGGGAATTTTAATCCACTTAAATTTTAGGATTTTATTCTCTCCACAGTGATTGATGGAATATTAGCTATTAACTGAAGAAGGTTTTGTAGTAAAGAGTTAGAGACATGAATTTTCCATCTAGCCCCTTTCCATAATCAGTTTTAAAAAGCCAAATATTACAAAACAAAACAGAAATAGAATATTCAAACCCAAATGACACAGGACATTTCTAGGGTAAATTGACACTTTTTTATAAGTCTTTTTAAGAGGGAAATGTTTGGATGTATTTCATCGTGTCATTATCATTTTAATTCTAGTGAAAAGAGATCATTGACTGTTGCTTCAAATCAACACAAGCTCCAAATAATTCCTAAACAACTGTCTTACAACAGACCTTAGTTTATTATATGGAGTCTGAAAATTTCACTGTGTTTTTGGAGGGTATCCATAACTGATACACATCTTGCCCATTAAATATTAGTCTTCCAAAACTTTCCAACATAAACTCTTCAGTCATATTAAGGCAGCACATTATTCATGCTAATTCCATTTTTGCCTCTCAACGTTTTCTTGGAATGTCCTTCCTCTTATTTCCTAACTATAAAAATTTACTTATTCTATAAATTTTCCTGAAGTCTTCCTAACTAGTTTAGCTTATGTCAGCTTCATCCTTCATTGACCTTGACATAGTAATTATTGTCTGTATTTTATATCTTTATAATCATATCTAAACTTATGCAACTCTTCATTTGTTCCATATTGGTTTTATTTTTCTTTCCAGTGAGAATATATGTTCTACAAGGTCAGAAGACATACCGTACATCAATTTTGCATTCCCTGGAATATGTAGATTGGTACTGGGAATTAAGTGAATGTTCTTATGAAATAAGAATGAAGTAGAGTTGGGTTGAACTGGATTTAATAAGGTCTCATATTTTCTTTGACTTTGAAAATATTGTCATCACAAAATAATAATTTTTATTTTATATATTCTTACCAAATTATTAAACGTAAAAAAAAACACTTTTAAAATATTTTATTTGTTGTAACTTTCTCCTCTTTTTACCATTATTATTCTTATTTGCTCTTATCTGGCATCACTGTCTATTATCTTCCTGTACTCTTGCTTTTATGGTGCACTTCCTCATAGAAGTTTAGGATATGGTCAAAAGAGAAGATAAGAGAGGTTTATTATAAGAGAAGGTAAGGGGTATAATAAAATGATCTGAAAATATGTCTTTTTTTAACTGTTAAAGATAATAATAGCATGCTTACATATTGTATCCACAGCTATGAAACTATGAAAGGAATAGTATTTGTCTATGTGGGGAGGTGAGAGGAGCATCTGAAAATTAAATATGTAACTTTTTGATCAGGTTATATTCGAGGAAATTTTAAATTATATAATGCAAATCAATAATTTTACTCTCATTTTTGAAATTGAGTGTCCATGAATTTAAATTTCCTACCATTATGTGATTGTCAATACAAACTCTATGGCGGACTGAGAGCTCATGGAAACTAGAGCATTGTCTTAATCACCTTGTTTCTATTTTTTTTTTAAAGATTTAATTTTAAGGTAATCTCTACACCCAATATGGGGCTTGAACTCACAACCCCAAGATCAAGGGTCATATGCTCTACTGACTGAGCCAGACAGGTGTCCCTTTAATTACTTTGTTTCTAGAGTATAACATGATGTCTAATGCATAATAGGTCCTCAAAAATATATTTTTGGGTAAATAAAGTTTATTATTGCCATCATTGTTCTATTTATTTATTTTTCTGGATTATATTCACTTCCTCCTATTGGTTATTATCTTCCTACTATTGGTTTTCTATTTGCTTCCTCATCAGGAATAATAAAATCGCCTACAAAAAGGTCTTTTGACTACTTTATAAATCATATTCTTAGGTGCTTCTTTGTAAATTTCTTCTATTCACAGTATCTCCTTAGATTGGAAACTCTTGAGGACAATGCTATACATCTCATTCATTATTGCATTTATAGCTCCTAGTCCAGTATCAGGCATAGATAGAGCTACCCAATAACAGAGAATGAAGTAATAGTAAACAAACAAGTCTCTATTTTCCTAATGTAATCATTAAGAAATGATAATAAATAGTATAAACTATTTTATAGTGTCATGTATCTGAAAGTGTTATTCAAAGTGTTATAATTCTTATAATACTCAGGATTTTTTTTTTTTTTCAGAAAGGATTTTGGATTAAAGTCTTGGCTCTGATACTACAAGCTATGTGACATTGGCCAAGTTAGCTAACCTCTTCAGTTGTAAAATTAGGATAAAAAAAAGCACTAACTTCCTCAGATAGTTACAAAGATGAAATGAAATAATGCATGTAAAGTTTGTCATATACTAATTGCATACTAAGTATTTGTTATTGTTTTACTATTTTCTTCCCTTAAAATGAAAACAATGTTCATAAAGGATATCACATATGAATTCATTTATCTACCAGTCACCTATAATCTTTGTACTCTCTCTACCTCATTGTGACATCTTGATCTATAATAAGAAATATATATATATATTTGGTCTTTATCACTGTTCCTGGCACAGAGCTCCTAACACTTGGAATTTCCTAAGAAATAAGAGTGATGAGGTGAAAGATGGGGGAAGTATCTTTTGTTTTTCATAAAAAGACCCTTTAAACTACATCTGAGTTTAACTTAACTTGGTGACTTTTGGAAGCCCCTAAGGATGGGGGTTGGTTGCCAGGGGAACCAACCATGAGATTAGACAGGTGGAGTTTACAGCCCCAACTTCTATCTCTCAGGCAGGAAGAGGGGCTGAGGTTGAGTTCATTACCAGCGACCAATGATAAAATCAATCATGTCTATGAAATGAAACCCCCACAAAAATCCAAAAGGATAGATTCAGAGCTGACTCTGGAGCCAGTGCTATTTACTATTACACTGATTCTTCCACTTAACACCTATGGTGTTGGTGGTACTTGAATTTAACTTCCATCTCAGATAGAGCTACTTTACCTGATCTTCCTCTCTGTCCATTTCTTCTTAATTCCTGTATTCTTCTATCACCCTTCTCTCACCTTTATATCATTGATACTGGGTCTAGTCCTTGTTTCTGCTTGTCTTACTCACTAGGACATCACATCAAGATCCCTCATTTCCACCCACGTATGATGATTCTCCCATCTGATCTCTAGTCCTACCTTCTCTTTGGAGTCCCAGATTTCTAAATCCACAACGTCTGACAATTTAATTTGATGTTTCATTTCATATTGGACTACATAGGGCTGGATTATCTTCCCTTGACAATTAGATTCCATTTGCTGCTTTCCATCTTTGTAAATGGTCCTGTGCAATCCAGAAGCTTCCCTTCCTTCTTCTTAAGATGATTTCTACATGCTCACTGCCACTCCCTTTGTTCAGCCATTTGTTATCTTCCACACAGTTTACTGTATAGTCCTTCCTTCCTTCCAGTACCATCTTCCCCTCCTGGTTTCATTACTTAGATTCTCCTTCAGGGTCTTCCTGGCCATGATGATAAGTTTAATCCAACAGTATGTGAGCAGATATGATGTGTACAAATTCTGACTCATCTTTAGGGAGAAATCTGCTTCCTCTAGGACTCTATTTCCCCTTTCTGCTGGGAAATAGTAAAAAAAATGCATCAGTGGCCAGTTGGGTTCTTGCATGACTTTGTGCAGCATGGCTTTCAACCTGCTTGCCTCTAGACTGTAGGCTAAGAGGTGAAATTCTTTGATCTCATGTAGAATGTCATATTTTAGGATCTTTTTAGAGCAGTTTAAACTGTACCCTAAAAACTTCTTAAAATTAGTTTGCCTAACTCAAGGCATGCTCCAATCCATCTTCATTGTTTTAAATGAGTCTGATGCTTTTAAAAATGCAAATACGGTCAGGCCAATCCCCAAATTTAGAAGGGGTGTTTGCTTTGTTTTTTTTTTTTCCCAAATTGATTTTATAATCATGAGGAAATAAATTAAATAGATCCATCAGTGACTCCCTCAAGCCTTAAAAATAAAATTCAAGTTGCTTACCAGGGCACAGTAATCCCTTTCTGTTCTGCCTTCTGACTATTTCTAGTCTTAACTTTTGCCACACAGACTCACAGGCCTCCAGGCACACGAATCTTTCAGTCCTTGGATGATGACAAGCTCTTATACATATCTGTGTCTTTACACTTTCTGCTCTCTCTGTCTGGAAGCCTTTCCACATTTTTAATTTTTTTTCTGGGCTAATGGCTACTTGTCCTTCAGGACTTATATCTAAACTCAGGTTTAGATCCTCTTTACCCTCCATAAAGCCTTTTCTAATGTCTTAGTACCAATTAAATGTCCCTCATCTGTCACCAATTCCTGTCTGTATTTTTATCAGGCATATTTCACATGAAAGTCTATTTCCCTACCAGGCATTGTCTATTCTCCCACAAAAATATACTCTCATTTAACCAGGTTCTGTGCCACTTATCTACATTCCTATGTACAGTTGGTATTCAATTTCTTTTAATTGAATAGAGAACATACATTTTTTAAACCATTGAGTCCAAAGGGATATTATCCTCTGTTGTAATTTCTACATTTCAGCTCATTGTTAACTCCTTATAAAAACACAGAACAGTAGAAATATTTAAATGAAATGAAGTTTATACTTAATACAATGAAAATTTTATTAGAAATATTTATTTTCTTTTAATGTCAGCTTTCTTCAGTGGCTTTTAAAAAATATTTAATTTATTTATTTGAGAGAGAGAATGAGATGAGGGAGGGTCAGAGGGAGAAGCAGACTCCCCGCTTAGCAGGGAGCCTAATGTGGGTCTCCATCCCAGGACTCCAAGATCATGACTTGAGTCAAAGGCAGACACTTAGGGATCCCTGGGTGGCGCAGCGGTTTAGCTCCTGCCTTTGGCCCAGGGCGCGATCCTGGAGACCCGGGATCGAATCCCAGGTCGGGCTCCTGGTGCATGGAGCCTGCTTCTCCCTCTGCCTGTGTCTCTGCTTCTCCCTCTGCCTGTGTCTCTGCCTCTCTCTCTCTCTCTCTCTCTCTCTCTCTCTGTGTGTGACTATCATAAATAAATAAAAATTAAAAAAAAAGCCAGACACTTAGCTGACTGAGCCACCTAGGTGTCCCCAGTAACTTTATTAAAATGATTATTTATTTATTTATTAGAGAGAGAGAGAGCACAAGCAGTGGGGAGAGGCAGAGGGGGAGGAAAAAAAGTAGGCTCTCCATTGAGCAGGGAGCCTCATGACAAGCTGGGGCTTGATCCCAGGAGCTGGAGATCATGGCCTGAGTCAAAGGCAGATGCTTAACCAATGGAGCCAACCAGGCACTCCCCCTTTTTAAAAGAAATTCTATTTATTTATTTATTTGAGAGAGAGAGAGTTCAGTGACTTTCAAAACATCAGTGCCTTGGAAAAATTTAAGAAGTTCTTATGAGACATTACCTTTTATTATTGAAGAGATAACATTTTTATAAGAAATGGGGGTTATAAAAGAAAGTTTGCAGTGTTCTATATAGAAGATAATGAAGGCTGAATGAACAAACATATGTTTTGGGCTTTGGTAAATATGCAGTTTCTCAAACATTGAAAGACAGTTTACAAATATTCTCAGAAGCTCATGTTCAGGTCTTTAGAACCAAAACAAATCAAATTTAACAATTTGCCATATTCTTTTGAAATCTCTCAGCTCTTAGATTTCTTTGGTTAGGACAAAATTTTAAAATATTGTACAAGTGGGAAAAACCGTTTACTTTTTAAAACTATTCCCACCAAAATAGTTTAAATATTTTACATCATGTATTCTAAAACTTCAGAACATGAATTCTAAAGGAATTAATATTCCATTATTTGGGATTTTTTTGAGATACGATGTGTGATAGACCAACATAGAACTTTATGTGAGTTAATATGAAACTGTCTCAGTATGGTCTATTTTAAAATTAATAGAAAAATTCCTATTTTCCTAGATCCTTTATTTTTTCCCTCTACCTGGTTTGTACATAAGGAAGAGTTCAATAATTTACATATATTTAATGAACATGTATATTTCAATTCAATTATTTATATATTTATTTGTTAGACTATTAATAAGCTATATTAATATGATTTCTACTGCAAATACGTAAGTGTGTGTTAGTCAAGGAGCAATAGTATAATCATAAACATCTTAATGGGTGAACAGCCTACGTAGTCACAAACAGATGTTTATTTTAGAAGGCCTTTCACTTGGTTTAATGTTCTGCTATCACCATCCTGAAATTCCTAATCATTTTTGAACAAGGGATCTGGATTTTCATTATATACCAGGCCCCATAAATTATGCAGCCAGTCCTACATGTAGTTTAAGTAATTCTCTTGATTTCAAACTAATTGTCAGAGAGTGCACAGCTAAAATGCCAATTTCTAAATAGCTCCCCATAACAACAGACCTAGGGTCCTAGCTGTCTGCCAGGCTCCACTTGCCCAGCTTAGCTGTCAGGAGCAGCACGCAGGTTAAAAGAGAAAGATTCTCCTAAGTGTCAATCCCTCCTGCTGGCTCAAGAGAACAAAGCTGGCAGGCAAAGTGAATCAGATAGCGTACTGTGCACGCCCAAGCTTCAGAATAAAGCCGATAGGTCTAATTTCAGCTTTACCAGCCTTGGTCATGTCCCTTTAAGTTTACTAAGTCGGATATACCTGTAAGCAAGCAGTCTAATGTTTTTGTGATCTTGCTACTGTGAAAGTATTTAATAATAAGCCTCAGAAGTTGGAGGTAAGAAGGAAATCTATGATGTCTAATGCCAAGGTGGTGTTCAATGTGTTGAAAGTTGATTAAATTTCCTTTTAACACCCCTTGAAACTGACATTTTGCTACCGGTTAAATTTTTTCCCTCCAAACTATTTTTTATACTCATGATTTAGAGTGATATACAGCAAAGCAGTGGCTATGAATTGGCTCAAAATGATTCGAGGGGTAATGAGCAGGGATTGAAAAACGTCTGTTCCTGTTCATTTAAGGAAAGTAAAGCTAACTTTATCCTGCAACTGCATGCCAAGGCAGGGTCAAAGATTTGAGGCTGCTCAAATAGTGCCATCCAAATTTTATCGGTTTGAAGTGATAACTAGGTTCCAGAATCCCATAGATTGATAAAAGGAAAATATATTTAAATAGATTAGTGCATTCTCAGCTATCAGTTGCAAAATTGCTTGCTATATTCACATGTTTCCATTTTTAAAGTTACATCTGTTTTAATCGAGATAGTCTAAATTTGAAAATTAATATGACATACTTCCCTATTTTATATCTAAAGTATCTGATTTTTAAAGAGGATTATTGTTTCCATATGTATGTCTATCATAGGAAAATGTGAAAGCCAGACCCGAAACCCTGCAAATGCCGTTGGTGATGTGTTTGTTGACACATATGATGTAGAGGCTTACAATTACTATATGGATGAGCAAGTGGTGCAAAACAGAACACCTCATAAATGCAATAACTCACCATCTTCTATATAATTGACTATCAACTGTGGCCATTACAAAAGCACTTATTTAGCGCCAATTGTGTACATTTATTTTTCTCCACATCATTCTACTTTTTAGCCACATCAATAGTTAAATATGGAAGTCCAAAAAGACTTTCTTATAATAAAAGCCTGAAATATTAATTACCTTGTTATCTTCCGCTTTTGAGTCTAGCCCGATGATTCTATCTTACTTAACCCAGTATGTCCTTTCAATAACAGATATTTTAAAATGTCATTCTGTGCAGGAAGCATAGGAAAATAAAGAACCAGAACATTCATGTGGACACTGGAATTTTAAAAAATTATAATTATTAACAAGTGAGGTTTATTTGTATATGATAATAGAACATTGGAAATGACCTTAATTTATGCAGAGCTAGCATCCTTCCAAGATACAGAAGTATAGTATTCTTGTAAAATAATTTTCTATGTTAAAACAGGGTGGGCGTGGGCTCATGTTAAAGAATCACACAAAGCCTATCATTTACCTTGAATTACCAGTCGTGTCAAGACATACAGTTGAGCCATAGTACTTGAGCTGACCTTGGGACTTCTAACCTTTGACAGGTGACAGAAGATAGAGGATGGATTGAAATGAAAAACGTTAATAATATAGGAAGAAGCCATAGTTATGTGGTAGGCCTCTATAGGCAGTGTCAGAATGAGAATGGAAGACCTCTGGCCATACAAGAGTAAGTAGATAAATCCAATATATCATCTTCACAGTATTTCTTATCATTATACAATGAATGAATATAAGTGTGAATATGAACTATAAATATGCCTTTATTGATACATTAACTTCATTTCATATATTTATGCTGTTTGATAATATTCTTATTATACTCTTTAAGAGTCTCAATTATTCTTCATTTCATCTTTCTATGAAAGACAAAGACAGGTGGCTCAAGTACCATGAATGTCATTGTCGTAGATGACGTCATTTTCAAATATAGTGAATGGCTTTTAATAAAATTTCAAGCTAAATAAAATCTTTCATGGATGTTCACGATAGTTACATTTCTGGAAAATCCAGTCTATGCAAAAATTATGCATATGTCAAATGGGGACAAATTCTAGCTCAGATAATTATAAATAACATTTTCCCTATATGGATTTCTATGGTATAATCTAAATTTGAGAAAAACATAAAGGAATTTACATCATTGTATGGCACCATCCTACAGCATCCTGCTTCCCACTTATTAAATGCCAGTACTACCCTTTTGTAATATTATTGTGACAAGATCATCCTTGAGAATTTCTAAAATGCTGCCTAGTGAGAGGTATCACCTCTCTCAAGAAAACAAGGCTTCCATTGTTTTTGTTTGTTTGTTTGTTTTGGTTTTTAAGAAAAATAGCTTTGTAATAAATAATGTAGGTATACTTTCTAGTTGGAGCATTTACATTTAGACTAAAATATGATTACCATTTTTAAGTGGATTAACTAACCCCCAAGGTGTTATATTAATGAAACTGTGGCTCAATAAAGATGTGAAATGATTTAAAAAATGGATTAATTGAGCTTGTTCATTTATAAAAATCCAACTTCATTGCCAATGAGAGTAAGAAATTCTAAGTTGGAAATGTTAATACTAACTTAGCAGTTTATGTGGCCTACAGTAGCACAATCATTGAAATCATAAGCACTATGATTTCAAGTTAAAGAAGTCATAATTCAAGTTCAAGACTTAGTGATTTTTTGTTTTTTACTAGTTATGTGACCTAGTACCAAATACTTAGCCTTTTGATATTCTCATCACTTCATCTGGAAAGGGGAGATAATAATGGCATCTTAACATTATTACACTTTATAGGGACAATGCAGATTTTTAAAAACCTACTTAACAGTTATTACCAATAGATTTCAGCTATTGCTAATGTTGTTATAAAAGCAGTTTAGGTTTGAACTATATATTTCTTGACTGTTTACTTATGAAACAAATATCAGAAGATATTAAACTACATTAAAAAGGGCTCCCTCAATTAGGTAATCCAAAACAGATAAAATTTGCATTATAACAAAAGTGATAAGAAAATGTGTGAGATAGGAAGGAACTATTTTCCTATTGTAGAAATAAGTTTTTTTTTTTTCTGATTGTTACAAACTTTATCGAGTAAATTCTTTTCCTTTAAATGTCATGATGTTACTGTTCCTATACTGGCTGGGAGGTGCCACAGCCAAACTTAGCTTCTTCTTAATACCAAGTAGTGATTAGACTCGCAGTCATTGCTCAACTCCTTTTGGAGAACAGCGAATTCCTTGGCTTCTCCAGATCCTACCTAGTATTTTTTTTAACACTTTTTGAGCTATTCTGAATACATTTTCCCCCTGTACTTTAAACAATTCAAGCACCTAAACCACATTCATCACCTGAAATTATAAATATTCTCAGAGTTGACATGTGGCACACATATAAAGTGTAAATCTGTTTGTTTTCCCTTTAGCCCAGAGTATCTAAAGACTGCTTCCACAAGATAGTCATTTGGAGGGTAGAAATGTGGAAACAAAATACAAATCCCCAATCAGAGCTGTGACTTACACATAAGTCTTTCTCTCAGTTCCCTCTTCTGCCCTTAATTCACTACGAAGCAGTTGGGCTTCAGGTTTTTCAATATTTAAATCTTATGCATTGGTAATATGGTTAGCAATGTATTCTTTTTAATAAGATCTATTACAATAACATTTGAGCATTGTGCTAGGGCTATTTGTCTCTACAACTATGATGTATATTTAAAACTTACAGTCTTTTACAATGCCACTACCCTTCATAACCCCACCACTTTATATAATTAATGCTTACACTGGGACCAAATTAACTGGTTTGGCCTGAAAGTTAATTTTAAACAAATTGTTTTTACATAGAAAAATATCTCATGGCAGATTTGGGATTTTACTACAGGATGGGGTTATTGAAAAGATCTTGTGGATGGATTTATTAGACTGTTTTTGACCCAGTGAAATAGCTATTGGATCAGATGGCAGCTTTGTGTCCACCATCACCCCATCATATTGACTCATGTTGAGGGTATAAGAACTAGGCCCTAACTTTCTCAGCCTTTTTTATTTCAACCTTTGCTCTCCTCCCTTTAATCCTCCAGGCCCCATTTTCCTGTTCCTGCTTTACTTTCTTTTCATAGCATTTTTACCACCTGGAAACATGTATTAACTTATTTATCTGTTTATTGCCTGTCTCTTCAATAGAAAATAAGCTCCTCTGGGGCTGAGACTTTATTTTGGTCACTGCTCTAACCTGTGCCTGGGAAATAGAACACAATAAATATTTGTTGGAAGAATGAAGAAATCAAAGGCTTCTCTTGGGCTTTATTAATGTAATCGATTTATGAAATTCTTTTGTTGTTGTTGCCTCAAGTGGTTCCTTCTAGAATTATACTTAAATAGAGAATAGTAGATCAAATTAGAGATTAATTGGGGAGCAGAATCATTATGTTATTTAACGCTAAGCAGAAATCTGGGAATCAAGAAATAAATCTTGGGAGACTAATTGACGACATTTCTTATAAGCTCTCAATATACTTTTTCTCATTACAGAGAACTAAGACCTCGAACCCGGGAAAAGCAACACATTCACATTTGTATTTCCATCAGACAACTTTCTTAAATCATAGTGTCAATTCTATTTATGACTAAAACACACCTCCTTCATATGCCACCTATGTATGCCAACTACCATGGGTAAGTTGGCACAATTAAGAATCAGTCTACCTGCCATTTCCAGGGTAGCTAAGGAATACATAGCTATTTTCCTCATTTTAGTAATGTGACTATCAACTAATATTCTCAAGTCATTAAAGACTGTCAGAGAAAAACAAATCATGAATACTACGGTACAATTGGGATGTTACCAAGCAAGCAGAGAATAGAAGTCATGTATCTGAGAACATGGTACCTTACCAGTTGCAACCTATACTGTCAGAATCAGCTCATGATTTTTGTAAGGTGACTGTATTTCCCCGGGAGGATTGTGAATTCAAAATTGCATAAGCATCCATATATTTGTATGCCATGCTCAAAACTCCTCTTCCGGGATCCCTGGGTGGCGCAGTGGTTTGGTGCCTGCCTTTGGCCCAGGGTGCGATCCTGGAGACCCGGGATCGAATCCCACATCGGGCTTCTGGTGCATGGAGCCTGCTTCTCCCTCTACCTGTGTCTCTGCCTCTCTCTCTCTGTGACTATCATAAATAAATAAAAATTAAAAAAAAACTCCTCTTCCATGCACATATGTAAAACAAAATATCTAATAGTTGCAGTTAGGCCAAATATTCAGGAATTCTGGAAGAGATAAGGGTCAGAATGGTCAGGAGACAATGGACCAGCTTTCTGACCTTCTTTCTCACATTAGGGGACAGTTCTAAGAGAGCCTGAGAGCCCAGCTGGAAAGAAAGACCATCAGAATTAAAATTGCTCTTGAAAAGAGTTATGTCTGCTAAAGTGAATATAACAAACATTTAATTGGTTTAAGGCACCAGACTAGGTCTCCTAAGAATTATTTTTGAGATCCTAGATGGTATTGAAGTAGAATTCTGTCTCCACATGGAGTGTTGGTGCCAGAATCTTTATACAAATGAACTGCTTTTTATTCTTTCCATTGCCTTTTCCCTCTTCCAAATAACCCCAACATATATACTTAATTCAGAAAAGCATGCTTAGGTTTAAAGTTCTTATTAAAGCTCAGAAAAAATTGCTAGTATGTAATTCCGAGGTTCATAATTTCCCTTTAAATAAGCTATAGGTTAATGTGTAAAAACCCCTGTGGATTTCCCCCCTTTGTTTAAATAATATCCTGTAATTCAAGCCAATATACTTTACAATAGCATGTTAAAGGCAAATAGGAAAGCAGTTTAGCTCTAAATTAAGGTTTCTCCATCAGCATTTCTACTCACTCTGGATATTTTCTGATACAAAGCTTTGGTCTTTCCTTTCATGATGTTATTCTGCAGTAGTAAAGCAAGTAACCACAGCTTCATAATGCTAAGCACTCCAGTGGGAAACACAAACAGAGTGCATAAACCAAAGTATTCATTTCATGAGGTTTTATTAAAAGGCTTCACCTCTAAATTGAGCTGTCATACACTGTTGGGAAACTTTTTACCACAGTTTATTTTAACTATGTAAAACATTAAAGGAATGGAATTTCTTCAGCTTTTCATATAATGGGCATGACCTCTCTTACTACAAGCAATCTATACTGCATTTAATCAAATTGGCTGGAGAGTAAAATCGGGCCATATGTTTTCCCACTTTCCCCAATTCTCAGAAATGACCCCAACCTCGTTAACATGCTGTAGATTTTCACGTATGCCCAGCAAGTTCTTTGGCATTCTGACAGAATATGCGGCATGATTAAAAGATATCCTTCAGATGAGAAGGACATTGGGTAATTTATAAATCATTCATTTGTGACACAGCTTTATACAGCTTTTCAAGGAATTGCATTAACTGCTTTTGCAGTTTCCTCAAATGTTACTTTCAGTTGGCAGTGTCATAGGTCATTACCGATTTTTTCCTTATGTAAGCAATACCAACTTTCTATTAAAAATACTAATTTCCACCCCAGTACAGTGTCTTTTGAAGTAGCGTATATATTTAAAAAAATCAAGTTGCTTTGAAATATTAAAGGAATATATTTAACTGAAGGGTTTTCAGACAGGTTGTTTTTCTGTATTCCTGATGACAGAAAGATTTTAGCCTACAAAGTCAATAGTAAATTTTATTAAAGTCATTATTTTCCTGTTACAGGCCTCGTGCTTTAAATAAACTACAGCTGACAATGCTGTCTTACATACTGTCATACTGTAAAATGTCCCCTCTTTATTACCGCAGGGACAACTCATTTAGAACTTTGAAAGTGTTTTCACGTTGGAGCTGCTCATTTGCAGAGCTGGCCTATGGCTGTGTTTAAAGAATGTGGTTGATACTTCTCTTTTCTTCTAAATATTCTAGGGAAAAATATAAACTTGCCAACACAACATTTTTTAGATAAAGATTAATGTCCCTTCTCCATAGATAAAATATATCTCAATCTTTCCATATTAGTGTGCTCTGACTACTTATGACATTATTTTTCCTGTTAGCCCACTGTGTACATAAGAAAGAGCAAAGCACTTGATATGTAGATGACATGTTTTGTTTCGGGAATTTTGAATTTCCCCCAAATTGCATTACTTAATGAATAACCTACTTCCTCTTGATCAACATAATCTTGATTATAGGGATGTATAATTGCCGGAAATTGAATAATCATCCAGAAAACATTTTATGAAAGCCAGAAGGAATATGCTTATAATTTTGGAACCAGGGTGTATCATTCCAAGTTGTTCTTATTTAACTCCTTGTATAATACACATTTTGTCCTACCATCCTTTACCATATATTGCATCACTTTTAATGAATTTTTATTCTCTTCTCCACATGCACACAAACCCCTATCTAAGATTCTACTATGAAAAAGAGAACAAAAAAAAAAATCAGAGGAAAAATTAAAAACAACAACTTGCCTTTACATGGTATGTCAATGCAATCAATGCCACTAAATCTACATGTATTTCCCGACCTCTTTTCCTGTTTAAAGGCGTTTCTACAAAGTACATCTATACTGTTCAGGACTATTGAAATAAGATGAAACTTTACCCCAAAGTCTTCAAACTCATAGTCAGAATTGCTAGAGTCTCCTTTCTTCCCTTTGGAGAAAAGAGCGGAGCAGAAGAGGCCAGATGTATAGTTAACTCTCTGCAGGGATATAGTTGGTCCTCTCCTCTGCCCTCCAAATCTGGCATCCTTTCATTTTAGCTAATGCTCTACTCAGACTCACAGGAAAAATGAGAAGATGTGTGTAAACCCTTGTCCTAGACTAATAAAGACTTGATCAATGGCAAGTCTTTGATTTCAAACCCAGTTCTCTCCTAGTCGATCTTTAGACAGTAGTCTTTGCTGCTTGTCTGTGCCTACATTCAGATCTTGCTGGTATCTATTTCTGTGGCCCTTTAGATCAGGTAAAATAGAATAAAACCATAAATTATTCTCCCTTTGAAAGATAAAATAATTCACTGTAAATAGTAGCTAATAAATGTCATCCCTATAAAAGGAGAAATATTTTTTAATTAACAAACATTTACAATTTTTTCTTGGTTTATTTCTTCGGTATTTATACTGTGATAAAGCTATATTTACATATTTTGTTTTTAAATCACCCTCACGGGGATCCCTGGGTGGCGCAGCCTTTGGGTTTGGCGCCTGCCTTTGGCCCAGGGCGCTATCCTGGAGACCCGGGATCGAATCCCACGTCAGGCTCCCGGTGCATGGAGCCTGTTTCTCCCTCTGCCTGTGTCTCTGCCTCTCTCTCTCTCTCTCTCTCTCTCTCTCTCTCTCTCTGTGTGTGTGTGTGTGACTATCATAAATAAAATAATAAAAAAAAATCACCCTCACTCCTCACTACACACACACACACACACACACACACCCAGAAACACTCACACATTCCACATACAGACATACATATTCAACACAATCCATGACCTAGTCAATAACTATGACAACCTTGAATTTTCCCTATGTCCCTTCTACATAGCTTAGATTTCCAGCTAAACCACAATCACTGGAGTTCCTTATACCACATGGTGTGAACCTAGATGGTATCAAAATGCCTGATTTGTGATGTGTGTGTTACTGTTCACTTGAAAGTACTTTTACTACCTTTTCTTATCAATGGAAAACTTTCAAGGTATTTAAAAGCGATGCCTTTAAACATTCTGGCTGCAATAAAGCAAAAATGGCAGGTGGCTATATGAAAGAGGTAGAATACATTTAAAGAAATCACTCATAGGGAAAAGGTGTAACATTGCTTAGAGTCTATTTATATACTTTCTACTGGGAAGAATGTGTTTTGGGGTGATGTGGGATTCTTTCCATTTGCCCAGTGAGAACATTAGCTGTTTTATAGAGCAATGCTGTTATTTTTAAGAAAGATGGAAAAATGAAGCATTAGAAAATCTGCCTAGCAATAAGAACTGAGTTCAGCAATGATAAATAAAGAGGCCAGAAGGCTAAACTCAAAACCACAAATTACTTAAATAGAAAAGATTAAACTGCTTTACCATTAGGCAACTTTTTTGAGGACCAGAGGAGAAGGAACCTAATGTTTATGAAGCAAGATTTCTGACTAACTAGGGAAAAGGAGAAAAACAGATTGTA
The DNA here is from genome assembly GCF_905146905.1 of Nyctereutes procyonoides. NCBI lineage: Eukaryota > Metazoa > Chordata > Mammalia > Carnivora > Canidae > Nyctereutes > Nyctereutes procyonoides. The sequence goes on from NW_026575036.1 coordinate 1,755,019, forward strand.
CTTGCTACCCTGAGCAGGTTATCTAATGTGACTAATGCACACTTGTTAAAGGCATCGAGAGATGATGCTTTGACAGGGGGAAAAAAACAAGGTAACTTTTCTTAATATAAAGTCATTGAGACAAGTCTCTGAAACCTGTTTCAGTGACAAGTTAGGTTTGGAATAAAACTGATAATACAAAAACAAATAATACAATTTGCTTCCCTTTTCAATCTGGGCAATTTCCATTTTGCTTCCTTTATGAAAGGTAACTAAAGCTGTCTCCCTTTTCCCATCACTCTTGGCATTTAGTACAATAATTGGCAATTGGGGACCTCTAAAGGATCATGTGTTATCAAGGTAAAACTTTTAAATTATATGTATTCCCAAAACTTGCCATTTCTATTTCTAAAAATAGAAATTATTTATATTTAAACTTAACTTAGTCTTAAGTGTCATGTAAGTGTGGCAGTTGAATTGATAAATAATTTAGAAAAATGATTGATTTTCACCATGGCAGCTAATTTTGTATATATAGACAGTAGACCTTATACTGGAAAATGCTTGACCCACTGTCACTGTGTCACAGATTCTTAGAACTGGAAGAGAAGCCATCCCATAATACCTATGAATAATCAAGACCATACTGGAAGAAGGATTTCCCTCAGTGCTTGGTCCATCATCAAAGGAATAGATGGGAAAAGGTTTTTGACATAACTGAATTGAATCACATGGGTGTCCAAAATTGTAGGAATTAATTCATTTTCCTGTATGATTGTTGTTTCAACTTAAGTACATCCTAAAAGTGAGGAAGTATATGTGGCCCCAGAGACAGGAGAGGGAGAATGAAATTTCTCTAATGTTTTAAAGCAAAACTAATACTGAAAACTGATGTTTGAAAGTGAAGTTAATCTTTCTCACTCAGCCATCATGTGTCTGCAATGAATTCTGAGAACCTTGAAAATTCTACATTTGGGCATTCAAATTTTTATGTTGATCTATTTGTCAAGGTGGGTGGATAGAACACAGGATATTCATGTGTATTTATGAGTTTGCTAGGTTTAAATAAAACTTTTATTCTTTAGATAAATAGTATGTGGATTTCACAAATGTTAGGGGATAGGCTAGTAAATAGATTAGAAACCCTAGAAACTCTTTCTAACTTGTTAACATAGAAACTTCCTTCTGAATAATTTTGGACATGATAGATGCACTTTAAAATTTCATTTTGAGGGATGCCTGTGTGGTTTAGTTGGTTAAGCCTCTGACTTAATTTTGGCTCAGGTCATGATCTGAGTGTCATGGGATCCAGCCTCTTGTCAGTCTCTGTGCTCAATGCAGGGTCTGCTTGAGATTCTCTCTCTTCCCCTTCCACTGCTCCTCACCTCACTTATGCACACTCTCTCTAAAATAAATAAATTAATAAAATTTAAAATTTTGTTTTGAAATCAAGATAGAGGAGGCCAAGGAAAAAAACTCTCAGAAGGATTAGAAGGAATATTTACTCATGCTCACAAAGTATTGAGAAATGTATGAGATGAAAAATAAAATGGAATTAACAGCAGATTGAAAATTGTATAAAAAAAAACAGTGAGCTGGAAGATATAGCGGTAGAAATTTTCTATAATAAAACAAAAGAGAAACTATAATTTAAGCTATATCATCAGTGAGCTGAGTGGCAACTTCAATAGCCTATTGTATATGCAACTGAGGTCCAAGAAGAAACAAGAAGAAAAACCCTGAATAATCAATAATTTTCCAAATTTGAGTAAATCTATAAGTGTAAAGATATAAGAACCTCAATGAATCTGAAGACAAGAAATATAAAGAGAAATATGCACAAAAAATCAAAATCAAATATCTCAAAACTAGTAATAGAGATAAAATCTTAAAAGAATACAGAGGAAAAGGATATGTTATATATATGACAATCAAAGTTCAAGGAAGAAGTGTCTCATCAGAAATAATGCAAAGAAAAAGGTGGAAAACCATGTTTGAAATACTCAAGATCAGTTTTAAAGTACAAAAAAAACAAACACAAACACAAAAAATCAAGGCCCCAAATCCTGTCAACTGAGAATTCTAGACCCACTAGACATATTTTAAAAATAAACACAAAATAAAGACTTTTGTAGATATAATAATAGCAGAAAGAATGTATCACCAGCAGGCCCACAATTTATGAATTGTCAAAGTCTTTCAGACAGAAGGAAAAAGCAGAAACTATTTGGAAAATATCAGTTGTATTTATCACTCACTCTTTTTTGTGTTTTTTAGATAATTGGAAAGTCAGAATTTTGTATGCTTATTTCTGGAGTTCTTCTTTAGGATGCCTTGCCTTTCCAAGCTCATCAGAATAATCCAAAGAGAGTTTATGTAGGGAATCACCAGAAACTCTCACTTTTTTCTTTATGAGTTTCTCTTTATGTGTTTATGTTATTAATGCTTTAGCTATTGGGATAAGCATTTTATTTCCACACTTTTATTCAATTTTCTTCTCCTTTTCTTTTTTTTCTTGACTGTAATTCTCTGCATAGTTATCCAATTTTCCATATAGTATATAGTCAACAATATATCTAAAATAGCCAACAATACACCTAAAATTTAGGATTCTTTGCTCACCTTACTTTTTTTGGCCTAGAAGTCAGGTCAACAAAAACAAGGTTTGGATTTTATAAAAAAAAATTCACAAGGGAACAGAAAAAATATTTATTTGTGAAAAGGGAGGACAAATATAAGATTGCAAATACAACATTACTATATCATATAGAAAAGAGTTTAGCATATAGAGATTTCCAGATACATAATTTATATTTTATATAAATTTATATCTTTTTACTGTTCTCATTGTTCACTTCTAGTAACTCCTCTATTTTTTTTAATAAATTAATTTTTATTGGTGTTCAATTTTAGTAACTCCTCTAAATGAAAGGGTTATTGCTAGTCATTATTAGTATTAGCTCTTCCCTTCAAGAAATTTTGGCATCTTTTCCTGTTCTATATTAGCATCTGCTATGACTTTCATTTCTGTTCAGGTGGCTTCTAAATCATTTGGTGCTCTCACCTTGGGAACTCACTTCTGCTTCTCTTTCTTTCTATTTCAAATATACATATTTTGTTTTTATTTTTTTATTTTTTTTAAAGGATTTATTTATTTATTTATTTATTTATTTATTTATTTATTTATTTATGATAGTCACACACAGAGAGAGAGAGGCAGAGACACAGGCAGAGGGAGAAGCAGGCTCCATGCACCGGAAGCCCGACGTGGGATTCGATCCCGGGTCTCCAGGATCGCGCCCTGGGCCAAAGGCAGGCGCCAAACCGCTGCGCCACCCAGGGATCCCCATATTTTGTTTTTAATCTGTCAGCGGCAGTTATTAAATTTTTGGTAGTGTACAATTATGGGCACACCTAAATCCATTGTTGTTATAGGTTCTTCCCAACTCAGTCTATATTTCCTATTCTCTTGGGGATCTTCGAAGATGTATGCAAAGGTGTCTCCCAATTTGAATGGAGCAGGAGGATGGTTAAAAATCAAAATCAAAATGTGATTTTTTATTTTTATATAAGGAAACCTTAAGCACTTTTGTATATAGCTATCATAAGTCATCTTCCCAGGAAAAATATTAAGAAATATTTTGCTTTTACTGATTGGTTAAATGCACCAAAGGAGGCAAAATGGTTTATAAATGTAGAAAGGTTTTTATTTTGTTAGTGTTTAATGTGATATATAGTACCCTAGCGAATACTGAAAAATCTAGTGAATTCTCTACTTTACCCGCACCCTGTTGATGAAAGCTGTAAATCTGATGAGAAATCATCCAATGCAACTTAGCTCACATTTAGTTTGATATAATAACATAGAAAGTTGCATCTACAGATCTTTAGCATTTTAGAAGTGGGCATATGATTGGCAATTGGTTATTTCAAATCTCAAGTAATAAAATTGAGTAAGGATGTCACTAATGAGTTTATCTAAAAATAATCACTAAGTGAGAAACATATGCAGGAACCACACATGCCTATAGTAATTTCTTCCTATCTATTACCCAGAAATTTTCATCATTGTCTAAGTATCATCCCAGAGTTATACCAAGCAAACTAGTAATTCTGATTTGGGAATTGATTAAATCCTGCAAGTAACAATTCCCAAATTCTATTCATAGAAAGTTTCTTTTGAGCTGCCTTTGTATTTGTATGCTGTTATTCTCATACCAACACTCTTCACCAGTTCTGGATTCTGGGTTTATGACAAATGCAAGTGAAAAAATATCTCAATGTCAAGAAAAATTATGTAACAATGATCTCAAAAGGCACTAAATATAAATAAAGTGATTAGTAGTTTACTCAATAACAAAGTCGCCCTTAATAAGCCAGTATAAATGGTGTAGATTATTAAGAAATCATCTTAACAAATATGATGCTAAATCTCAAAGTCTAGTGAGGCACAGATTTTGAGCTTATCTCCGTCAAAATTTAGGTGGTAATTGCTACCTTCAAAACGTTTACATTTAAATGTAGTCTATACAAAGTTGGAATGCATCACTGATAACCAATATATTTTATAAAGCTACTAGGTTGACTATATTTTTTAGATTTATTTATTTATTTGAGAGAGAGAGAGAGAGCACATGAGACAGTGCACATGCATGGGGGGTGGAGAGGAGGGGTAGAGGGAGACACAGAGGGAGAGAAGCAGATTCCCCACTGAGTGCTCAGGAGCTGGACAGGGGCTGGATCACCCAACTCTGAGATGATGGCCTCAGCTGAAATCAAGAATCTGATACTTAACTGATTGAGCCATGCAGAAGCTCCTTAACTAATGATTTTGAAGGCCTTAGATTAAAATTTCTTCTATCTTTGCATACATTTAAAATTCAGTTTTAGTATTGTCTGCTACTTTTATAGCTCTACCATAGTATTCCCTTCTACTCCTCCTCCCCCATCCTCCCCATTAAAAAAAAAAAAAAAAGATTTCATTTATTTTTTTTTTCATGAGAGACACACAGAGAGAGGCAGAGACATAGGCAGAAGGAAGAAGCAGGCTCTCTGTGGAGAGTCCACTGCAGGACTCTATCCCAGGACCCCAGGATCATGCCCCAAGCTGAAGGCAGACACTCAATCACTGAGCCACTCAGGCATCCCTCACCTCCCCATTTTGACCTCATATACCTGAACACTTAAAATTTTAAACTGAGTACTTTAATGTAACACATATAGACCAGAAAAAGGTCAATGTAAGATTCTGTCACTGCAAAATCATCACTTATAGAATGAGAAGTAAAGATGTCATACATTGATTAAATTCTATAATAATTAATTCTATTAAGCCACTTACATTTTGTGGTATTTCTCTCTAAGAGATTAATTATGGCATTACTTTAAATACTATTGTGGAAGGATGTTTTGATTAGCTAAGGCAGCTTCACTTTCCAACTCTTTTGTCAATATAGAGGTAGGTATAGTTAGTATATTTTTTCTCAGCCTTCCTTACAAGACATAGTAACCGTGCCACACATTTTAAGATAATGAAACATAAACAGAGATATGTTTGCTTGTTTCCTAATAAATGGAATAGATCTTATTGCTTCATACTCTCTTTCCTTCTTCCTACCTTGATTTGAACGTGCTGAATGGAGCTGCAGCAAACATCTTGTCAATATGAGGCTAGGCAGCAAGATGTGCATAAAAGATCAATGTGCTAAGGATAGTAAAACAGGAAGACATGAAGATCCTGGGTAATTGATGGCATCATTGGGCTGTTGCACCTCTACTTATTCTTTTTTTTTTTCTTTTTTAGATTGTATTTATTTACTTTACAGAGAGAATGAGAGTACAAGCAGGGAGCCACAGGCAGAGGGAGAGGAAGAGTCAGGCTTCCCACTAAGTGGAGAGCCTGATGTTGGGCTCTATCCCAGAACCCTGGGATCAGGACCTGAGCTGAAGGCAGATGCTTAACCAACTGAGCCACCTAGGTGCCCTAACCTCAACTTATTCTTCTAGACTTCTTGCAATGTAAGATAAACATCATTATTACTAAAGCCTTTCTTGTTTGGCTCTTCCAATACTTCAGGCAAAAATATTTCTTATCAATACCATCATTTAAAAATTTTAAGTAAAAAAAAAATAAAAGCTTCACTTTCTATGAAATTTCAACTCACAAACTTTCTTTCACTTGAACAAAGCTATACCTTAGAGAAAACATAACTATTCAACAAAAGATATGATGAGTAGTCATGCATGGTTATTTTAACATATTTCATAGAATGATTTATTAGTCAGGCCTATACTTGTTTTATTTGTGCTTAGCTTTGAGGTGTATTATATTTGATATGTGAAAAAGTGAGGGTTATTTAAAGTGTTAGTTGGAAGGGGACATTATTATAAAGAAAAAATAAACAATTTTAAAAATTAGGGAGAAGGTAACAAATATTGTACAAGGTTATAGAATAATCAATTTAATAGTTATAACTCCAAAGAATGAATAGTGAATTGTGAAAAAATGGATTTAAAAAAAGACTAGTTAAATGAAAAAAAAAATCTTGAGTGTGTGACCAGGAGTTTAGCATCAATGCTGGTCACCTATCAAATACAATTCAATCCATGGATAAGTTTTGGAATTGGCTTGAAAATGTGGAGAAAATACTGCTTCTGGAAATTTGTTACAAGTGAAGGTTGATTCACAAATTCAAAGCTCATCTGAAAGTTAACTATATCAAAACATGGCAGATCTTGTATTTGCAAAATGATTTATTTCACTCTTTAAGTGATAAAAGATAGTGGATGTGCATTATTTACTCTTATCCTACTTCATGAAACTCATTATTGGGATAACAGGAACTCTAGTTGCCATCTTGGGCCATTAGGATAAAATGATACTCTAGGAATGATCATAATGTAAACTTGCAAATTTTAGTACTACTAATCTAATTCCATTCTGTCTCTGCCTTTGTCTGTCTCTCTCTGAACTTAAAATAAGGAACAGTGAAGTCTTTATTTTTTAAATGCCCAGAGAGGAGGTCACTCTAGCTGCATCTTAACTCTGATATGTCTGGACCAATCTTAGGTGTGATGGACTTAGCCTCAAAAATTACCTAATTACTGCTATTGTAGTATTTGGTAGAATCTCCACTAACTGAAGATTGACTGATGTCTCCCACTAATGTCTGCTGATCAAATAGTAAACAGCTGTAAATGTTTGCTATTAGTGAAAGCAGATTAAGAAGTGAAGTGAATATGAGAATAACTTCACACACATTAAAGGAAGTGTAAGGGTAGTAACATGATCTGAGTTATGTCAACTACTTATGGGCATATTTCAAACTATTATAAATGTAAGTGTGTGAAAATCCTAAACATTATACAATTGCTCAGTAAATCCTGTTTGTCTGCACAACCATCTTGAGGTGGCTGAGGGGGTGGAAAGGAAGCAATTGAACATCTTCAGTTCGATATCTGTGGTAAAATCCTAGTCAATAAACTTTATTTTTACTTCTCTTGACATCTGTTGTTACAATTCAGGTTTTAAATTAGGGAATGTATTCTTAGTTATTTCAGAATCCCTGGAGTGGTATTCTCAGCATCCCCTCTCAAATCACATGTGTTTACCTTGCTAGAAGTATATAAGATTTACTCGTCTCTATAATTCTCTATCCTTAAGAACTTCAATTCCTCTATGAACTGTAACTCACTTATGTTGATGATAAATAGGAAATGAGGAAAGAATGGAATCAAGATAAAACTGATAAAGGAAATAGCCAAGTAGATAAGACTTTTAGAAAGTACAGCCTTGGGATAAAGACTGCCATGGGAGAGGACACCCATACAGTCCTGTATCATTTAGGTGGGGAAACTGAGATGTCTAAGAGAGCTTGATGGAATGTGTTTAGTCCTGAAGTCGCTCAACTAGGACAATTAGCTTGTGTTCTAGAAGAGGGAGAGGAGAGAGAGCTGATAACTCTGACACAGGGAGTCTGTTTCTAGGACTATAAAGGAAACAGGAAGCATGGACTTCAAATTCCAAAATTAGAAACATTAAATATTAGTGAAGACAAAAATGATAAAAATATCAGTTGTTATAAATGTTCCCCACAACAAAATTGAAATTTTACGAGTATATTGTTGAAATAGAAATAGAATAGAACTTAAAATGAATGTGATCATCAAAGGAAAGCAAATTGAAATTGATCAAACAGTATTCATTAACATTAATTTAAGAAATATAAATTGGTATTTGGCAATTGGTAGGCCCTTTGCTTCGTGTGTTTTATTTACCGTGCTATTTAATGAATATAAACTTTTATTTATATTTTAAAGATTTATAGACTTTCATTAAGATATCTGAGATCTTTCATCTCCTAATTGGATTTTTCCCATAGGGTATATAGCTCTTCATTTGAAAATTCTCCAGCTCTTGTGGTCAAGAAAGAACTGATACTGCCAACCCAGAAGCATCATATATTCCTACATGAAATACATTCATGTTAAAAATTAAGTGCTGACATACATTCATATACAGAGACACACGCACAATTTTTGTATTATTTCTTGTATTATTTCTTGCTCCAATGTTTTCTTCAGTTAGTTCAGAAAGAGGAAAAGGTGAACATGCCAAAGCTGACCTGTATATGATACTTCCAAGAGAAGCTTTTAAAGTATGTTTCCTTTAATAGCAAAAACTATTCTGCTTAAGTCTTTTAAGATCATTCTACTTAGGCTAGAACCTGTTTGCTTAATCAGTAGATAAAGTCTTAAGTGGCCTTTAAAAAAAAGCCAGATTTTGTTTTGGTGGGGAGGAGGGGTAAAAGAAGACAGAGCTTAATTAACCAGACTGACAGGCTCCACAGATCTCTCAAGTGTTTAAATTAAGGATTGCAAGTTCTTGAAACTTGACAAGCCAGGCAGGATTGTCACCGCTGCTGTCTGAAGCAGAGGTAAGTACAGATTAGGTTTGTCCTATCTCTATCATAAGCATTTTGCTAGGATCTAAAAACTTCACACTGTGAAAAGACTTGAAGGTTTTATTACCAGAAAATTAAAGCAATAATTAAATTCTCAAAATTTTCAAATAAAGATTGTTCATTTGCAATAAATATTTCTCACTGAACAGAATAGCAACATTACTGTATTAAATGTTTAGATATATACACACAGATATATCCTTTTATTAAAGAGAAATAGTTATTTGTACTACACACAGGCTCTCAGGTTGAGTGTATTCACATCAAACGGATTGATGTGCATTGAATCACTGGATGGAGTGCTTAGGGGCTAGTGAATGTTATTAGCTCCCACCCACCTGGTCAGAGATTTCCTGTGGAATGAGCTGTATCCTTTCAGTTATTTATTTTCTCTGTGTGCATATATTCACAAATATAAATATATACATATGCTTGGAGCATGTTCCACTACATTCGACATCTGGCAAGTCTCCATTATGAGACTTCTGATGCTTCCAATGAGTAATAAAATGGAATTACAAGAAGGGGGTGAAGATGGGGTGTAAATAATGCAAATTATGGCCCAGGAGCCTTTTTCTTTGAATTTAGGTAAGTTTCAAGTTATATCTTCTGTAAAACATCAAATTCTGATCTTTAACCAACTTCTGTTTATATGCTGATTTCTGGAGGATCAAAGGCATTTGGATATTAGAAATACACCTTTCAGATATTTGTGTGTTGATACCTCCTTGCAGAGAAAGCTTTTCTCATGCTTACATAAAACAATGGCCCAACCACATTAAATATTTTGAGTTGTTTGCAGAATGGGCACATACTTTATTCTTAAAAAGAAAAAAAAAGAGTATTTTCTAGAGGAAAAAAATGTTTTGGCTCTCTCTGTCACCTGGCTGAAGAATAAAAAAAAAAAAAAAGAAAAGGAAGAGGGAAAAAAAAGTTACTGTGTGCAGTTAATATCGAACAGCAGCCATCTCCAGATGATCCCTGCTGCATCCAATTTCTGCCAAAATGCTTTCTGTTAAACCTCCATCAAACAGACACAC